>NW_024868244.1:38487-153208 GCF_013358625.1 Macadamia integrifolia
AAAAAAAAAAAAAAAAAAGGAAAAAGAAGAAGAAGAAGAAGAAGATAGATGGAAGATGGAGACGTGTGAGAGTGGGAGGGGGAGAGAAATTTCAAATTAGGATTTTTTACATCATCCTCCCTTGTCGTTTGTCGAAATTAAATGATCCACCCTGAAAGTCAAAAAATTACATTTAAACCCACCCAAACTAACCTTGTGAGAGAGGTGTTAGTTTTTGAAATGGAAAAGATAATTTTACCCTTCTTCCTCCTCTCCTCTATTTGCCCTGAACTCAACCCTCTCTCTCCTCCTTTCCATTTGCCCAGAACTCACCTTTCTCTCTCCTTCTTCTCAAATTTTAGTCTTTTCCTTGATTTCTAAATTGATCAATTGTTCGAATGTTCGGGAACAATTTGGAACAAGATTTGCTTCAGTTCTTTCAGATGATCGTGCCTGCGGATACCTTGCGCATCGTTCTAATGATCCTGGATGAAGAGAGAGAGAGAGAGAGAAAGTCTCAAACATAGGTCTTTTCGAGCTTCTCAGTGGCCTTGATGATGGCATAGAGGTCGGCGAAGTTGTTGTACATCTCCCACTCACGTTTGTCGTTCCATAGATTCACCTCCATTGGGATTGGAAGCAAATTTAAGGGCTTTTCTTCTTTCAAAGTTTTAAACTTTTGTCTAAAGTTAGGACCAACGAAGTCTTCGAAACAGCTCCAAAAATTTAGACCAGTAAAAGATCTCACAACGTATTAGCTTTGCCTCCAATAATCAATCAATGAACATTTATAATCAAAAGGACAGATTAGAATACAGTTTAATTCTAATGTTCTAGCAAAGAAATCATCTGGAAAAGGGTAATGCAAATAAATTCACTTGATGGAATTTGTATTGGGACTAATTTTCTGAAATTGAGCTATAGATGCTCTTTCGTTGCTCCAAAACTATTACCCTTGAAGATAGCACCAAGTAGATGTTCTTGAGAACCCAACGCCGCAACAACTAAGGCAACTTCTTCTCCGAAGCGTTGCTGCCACTCTCCCTAAAATCCCTAGGGCTGTTATCCAAAGAGATACGCCTGAAGATTGAAGGCTCAAATCGTCCCTAATTGGATCCCTAACACTCAGAAGCATGCATGCAAGGAGAAGAGGGAAGAGGGACGAAAGAGTCGGTGATGGTGGCCGTTATGGTTGGACAAGGAGTAGAAGCAGTGGCCATGGAGGGGTTTGTGGCTAGAGATGAGATGAGGAAGACGCCGTAGCTATTCACCCATCATTTTGACTTTGCGATTTTAGGGTTGAAAGGGTAAAATAGTCCTTTTCCATTTTAAAATTAATGCTTAACTTACGGTGTTAGCTTGAGTGGATTTAAATGTAATTTTTCAATTTTCAGGGGGAATTATGTAATTTGGGCAAACGATAGGGGAGGTTGATGTAAATCACCCTTCAAATTAAACAGAGAAGTGGGAGAGAGAGAGATGGATGAACATGTATGAGAGTTTGAGTGGAAAAAAAGATAGATGGTGGAGGGAGACGTGTGACAGTAAAAGTGAGAGAAAGAGTTTTAGTAAAAATGGATGATGAAATTAATATATGATATTTAAAAAAAAAAAAAAGAAGAAGAAAGGACAAAATTGTCGTGTGAAAGATTTGCCACTTCGTATTTTTATATAATAGTATGATATATATATATATACTAGTAAACTTGCACGTGCAAATGCACGTTTGGTCAAATATTTAAATATAAAATTAAATTTTTTTAGAGTTGTTACATTCAAGTGTTAGTTTTATTAATTAAAAACATATATTAGTTTTATTAATTGAAAACATATATTGCTCCTAAAGGATTAAAGATGAGGCAGTAATAATACCAACCTTGCTTGTAGGAGCGGAAGGTGAAAGCAGAGGCAACAAAGAGAGATGGAGAAGGTGGTGTGGGTGTTGGTGGGGACCCAACAAAGAAATTAAGAGGATACTTGTGCAGTAACCTCATTGAGTGACAGAAAAACATGAAATCACATGGCATTTCCCAACAATCTCAATGGGTAGAGTAAGATTGAGAGAGGGAATTTGAGATTGTAATATTTGAATAATTATTAATTAATAAAGGAGAATCTAGATGGGAGTTTTGTCTACAGGATTCTGTAATTCATGGTCTATTCTTCGGCAAGAACTTCCCGCAAGGTTGGAGCCTAGAGGAGTTCAACAGAATAGTTGATTGGTTCTGAATTTCCATGTAGACACTAAAGTATATAGATTCTAACTGTTCTTTGATCCAAGGCAGAGGGTCCTATACAAGTTGAGGACTGGATATGTTTTGCTGCCATAGAAGGAGTTGAAGAGGTTGATCTAGACTTCTCTCCAAGGAGGAACTTGAACTTAATAAGGTTCTTGATTTTCTCTTGGATTGCGATAAATGTAGGTTCTTACATTAACTTTGTACGTTTAGGCCCTTGCTTTCAGCTTTCAATGGTTTGTGCCTACATACTCATCTGCCTATCTCTTAGACTGGTTGATGCCACTAAGACATAATCCAATATGTGTCTTAGACATGTTTGCTTCTAGAGAATGTAATTAGGCTTTATAGTCCAGATTGTTACAATCCATTTTGGAATTGAATATTAATGTCCCCATTCTTCGTTCACTGCATTTCTCTTCCAATTCTCAAGTCTAAAAGATGCAATGATTGATTTCTCAGCTTCAATGCCTAAAGGGATTGATAAGACTTCATACATGAAAAAAAAAATCTTTCAATTTATTTATGTACGATAAGAGAATGAGCTGATGTGCCTCTTTCCATCTAGCACTTGTGGGAAGATATCAACTGATCATTTAAGTACAAAAAGTATATAAAATTAGTGTTTTTATTCTAAACTAAAAAAAATCAAGAATCCAACTAATAATATTTTCATCAAGTTGAGCCAGAGGCATGCTCCAAAGTTGTTAGTATCTCTTCGCAAATCGAGATTCCCCTATACGCAGTACAAATTATATTATGATCTCCATATCTAATTGAATATTTTGGACAACCCCCATCGAAGCTTTCAAGATAGGAGTTGTCAACCAAATTTAGGTAAGCCCTTGCTTCCCATTTTGAAGTAATCTAAAAATAAAAATTAATTAATGAATAAGAAAATGAGACAATTCTTGATTTCAAATTACATAATGGGAAGGTCTACTGGGGAAGTTTAGAGATTCATTTTGTTTTACCAGTATAGAAACTTATTGCATTGAAAACTTGACATTAACAAGCGTGAAATTTTTGTCAATTATGTAGAACCTTATCATATTTCTTCATGATCTTTGAGAATGCTAAGAGTTTCAAAATTTTGATTAATGCAATTATTAAAAACGTCGATAACTTGCTACCAGAAATATATATTACCACTAACATAATAATTTTTTGTCCATTTCTCAATTCTTTAGGGGATCTCAGAATAAGAAAAAACCAAATCTTATTATTCCTCTATCTAAATCTTCAAATACAGGAAACACGAAGTTCCTCCCTACATCCAGGAAAATATATAAATACTTGTAAATTGGAACTGTAAGAAAAAATAGTCACACTAACTACATCCAGTAACAAGGGCTTTCTTCAGAGTTAATCTATTTCCATGAACGGGAAGAACCTGAGAGACTGAGACAATAATGTTCAATCCAACTAAAATTTCCACCGCAAATGAACCAGAAGCACTAAAATATGGTTTCTAAGCGAATATCTCAATCTAGAAATGCTCCAACTATAAATCAATCTGAAAATGCAGGCTTCTACACAGTACAGAAAAAGCATGCGAGTACGCAATAATCAAAGAAGAAAGTAAGAAAGCAGTTTCTTTGTGATTTTCAGTGCTTTTTCAAAAATACTAAAATAAAGAAAAAACGGAAGAAGAAGCATTAAAGCTCTGGTTCCACCATGAAGAACAAAACCAATTTCTGAAGAGGAAACCCAAAAATACCAGGAAAAAAGGGAAAGCGGTATTTATAGGAGAAGAGTAAGAGAGATTCTGAGGCTAAAAACCGGCGGTTTTGTGAAACCTAATACTTAATAATTATAATTAATTATTACTCCCCTTTCTCCTCCACGTTCAGGGAGAGAGGGAGGAGTTATAGAGAGTTTATTATTAATTTTGATCATCTTCCATTTTGAGGGGTGAGAAGATAAGTGAGTTTTTTTTTTTAAATAATTATAGAGATTTAAATATGGAGAGAGAGAGAGAGAGAGAGAGAGAGAGAGAGAGAGAGAGAGAGAGAAAGAGGAGTAATAATAAGAATTACTTCCCCCCTTCTCCTCCATAATAATAATAATTATAGAGAATCATAGTGAATTTATTATTATTATTATTATTATTATTATTAATTATGGACAATTATATAGAGTTTTACTTCCCTTTTCTCCTCCACGTTTAGGGAGAGAGAATTATATAATTATTATTTGTTTCATCTTCCATTTTGAGGGGTGAAAAGATGAGTGGGGGGTATTTTTTTTTAGTATATCTCTCTCCATATTTACCTTTTTAATATCTTCATAATTGTTCTAGGAATTACTTACCTTTTCTCCTACACGTTGAGAGAGAGAGAGAGAGAGAGAGAGAGAGAGAGAGAGAGAGATAATTATTATTAGGAATTACTTATTACTTACCAAAGACAGTGAGAGGATGAGTGGGGTTGTTACTTATTACATTTTTTAGTATATCTCTCTCTCCATATTTAGCTTTTTAATATATCCATAATTGTTCATTCCCTCCCCATTCTCCATAATTCTCTCTATTTCCTCTATACTCTCTCCCTTTCTCCTCTACGTTTAGAGAGAGAGAATTATAGTGAATTTAATAATAATAATAATTAATATTATTATTATAAAGAATTATAGAGAATTATAATGAATTATATAATTATTATTTGTTTCATCTTCCTTTTTGAGGTGTTTTTTGTCATTTGGAGTTTTTTGGTCATTTAGAAATTTTTTTGGGTAGATGTCAATGGTTTTTTGGTCTTTTTGAAAAAGTACACCAAAGAGTGAAGCCAAAAAACTCCAAATTTTCCATTAGATCTTTCCTCCTCCCAAATTCTTTGTTGCTTTGGATTAGTCACCCATGAAATTAGTATTAAGGATTGACATTATTTTGTAACCTATGTTTTTTTTTTTAAGAGGATATGAAAGTGTCAAAAAAGCACCAAATCTAAATTTCTTGATTATTTAAAATTACCCAAATATTAAATAAAATGAGAAAAAATTATGTATTATAGATGATTGATGAAGTGATATGCATGCAATTATTTGCACCTTTTAAGATGTTTTAGTATAAAGTTTATCTATATACATTGTTTTTATTTTTGGGAATTTGAAAAAGTAGTGGAACTGTATATTTTTTACATTTGGTAGCATTAGAAAACAAATATATTGTTCAATATAATTAGCGCACATTTATGATGTAATTCTTATCCATATATCTTCTTTATTCATAGTCTATTTTCCATAAAAAGATTAGCATAAACTCTAGTCATTTCTATACATTTCCATTTTCCATCATATCTATGCATATCCACAATACATGATACTTTAAATTTTGGCTTGAATTTTGGAACCTGGCACAGAATGGTTTAAATTTAGGGTAATCATTTGTGCAGCAACATTTTTGTTGTACTTAAAAAAAAATATATGTAGAAGAAGAAGAAGGAAACACCTTCTGTTTCACATGTACCCTCACAAAGTCACATCTTCTTTCCATGTGACAGATTTGAATGGCCATGGTGAGTCTAAGTAATAAAACATCTTCCACCTGGTTAAATTTTGGCTTGAATCTTGGAACCTGGCACAGAAAGGACAATTGCTAACATGGCTTTGATAGAGCCTAGCTCATAGGAGGTTTCAAGGCTAGGATCTCCCTACCTCTATCACCACCACCAACCCAAAAAAAAAAAGGCATTTTTATCATCGTGAAACCTCATGGCATTTCACTTTGAACCTCACTTGAGGCCCTCTCGCTCTTCTTTTAGCTTTGATCAACAAGTTGATGTGAGGTTCTTTATCACATTGGCATAATCATATTCGTTGATAAGAACATCAAAATTTTTGTTGCCCACTTTATCTAACTTAACAAAAGAAAAGAAAAAAAAAAACAAATATTTATATACACACACATACACATATGAAATAGACAGGGAAAGGTGGATTTAGATCCTTTCCAGTCCAAGGGTGGCTGAGGGGAATCAGGGGTGGCTGAGGGTGATCAGCAAGACACGAGTCACACAACATAGGAGAGAGAAAGTGAAACACAGCCTGTGTTTCTCACCTGTTTCCCACTCTCTTGTTGCGTCTTTCTAGTCCCTCTCTAACCACCCTCAGATGGAGAGGATCTGAATCTAGAAAAGGAAGGGTATGCTGTCCATAGTGTGTCATCTTGCAACGACTAACAATCTCTCTCCTCGTTAAATATGTGGTCCCTTGTACGCTACACCACATCTACCAAATTCTCCGTTCTCTCACTCCCATTATCTATACTATTAGCTTGACATATAAGAAAACAATATAAAAGGGCAACATGTTGATCCCTTTTCCTAGGAAAAAAGTACAACAAAAATATGAAAAAGATGGGAAGGAGGCAGAAGCACAGACACTGTCACCACCATTAGGTAGAGAATGAAATGTCTAGAACGATTTGAAATGAAAACTTTAATGGTGCCCATGTTTCCTCCATTTCAGGAAAGAATAGACCTGTAAGGAAGAGTTTCACAGTTCACCCTCCACACACTCAATGATAGTCACTTAAAGTGCTAATAACACTTTTCTCACAGGCCCCCAAGGCCCTCAAAACTCTCCAGTACAATACGAATACAGGCAACACAGACATGATCATGTGAAGTAGTAAGAGTGAGGTCAAAAGACTCAAAACCAATATCGACAAGATTTTAGACAAATCAAACCCCACACAAGGAAGCATTGCTTTATCCCACTGAGATGTGCTTACATCACTGTGCTCCCTCAATTCGGCACTAGTGGGGTCACTCTGTACACCTTTCTTTGTTACTACTAAACGGCAAAATCTGGAAATGGTTCTTCCCCACTATGCTTTACAACTTCGATTCTTTTCTCTTTCTCTGTATGGATGATGAGGATCCAACTCTGTCACTCTTTGTTGCTATATGATGAATCACTTGGCATGGACTAGTACAACTCAGTGAGATTTGGACAACTCCTTCTCTCTCCAATTAACAAAAAGTTCCAAACAAAGCACAGTATTCAATAGTTCTCTTCTCAACAATGGCCATATCTCAATTGTTTTTCATGTATGTTTCATGTGTACAGGCACTAGAATCCAACCCAGAACTTACAGGTGCAATCAGATCATCCTTAAATATCATGAGAAACAAATGAACATTGGCAACAAAAATAAACAACTTCTAAACCATACGAAAACTGGTAGATACCTTAGCAACAACATTAATTAGTTTGTGTAACCTGTCTAATCCATATGGTCCATTGAATTGAATACTCCATTCACCAATCTATTCTATTTTCAATTTCACCCACTGAATTCCCTGTGGATGATTGAAGATATCATAGCTCCCAAAAATGAACCAACAACCACATTTGGAACATTCGGAGACACCAAGTACAAGGGTAGTTTAAAAGACTACAAACATAAAGTCAGGTCCTGTATACCTACCCATCAAAAGAAAAGCGAGTTGGGTTTTGGTACAGGATTCTAAAAACTCATCTTCCTTGAACAGGAGACATCTTGTAGGTGCTCATGGTGTCTTGAGTCCAATTTAAGACCCCTAAGTGTATTATTCAGCTATCATGAAAGTCATGCAATGTCAGCTAGACTCCCTTAAGTCTTTTAAGTTTTCACTCACATGGCAACGTGACATTGAGTGGCCTTAGAAGCAGCAAAAGCAACCTTTACTGTGATAACAGACCAAAAAAATAACAAGAAAAGGAGGGGAAGCCAGCTGTTCAAAGGTAAAAAATTGGAAGTAAGCAAATAGGACCAACTCCTGAAAAAGAAGATGAAAATTTCACTCATTATTGCTTATTGGGTTGGCAACAAATATTGGGGTGAAACATATGAATTAATTGAATAAATTCAATGATTAAAACGGTTAATTATGATTAGCTTTGCTATTGACTATTATGTAAGAATGGGGAAAGTCTTTCAATCACAGCACGTTTTCTAGCTGTTCTCCTCAAAGGCTTCCTGTTTCTCCACCACAAATGATCAATCTCACTAGAACGTCTTAAGATGTTACTAAGATCTGTAACAACCAGCATTTTCTGTTGCATAGTGGATGTCACTTTATTGGGTCTCTTCTTCGATTCAGAGTGCTGGGGTGGTGGTGTCCAGGGTTCTGCGTCATTGGTGCTGCTGGATCTGCCAAAAACAATTTAGAAAAAGAAGTGTTTAAAAATCCAAGACCAGGAGACAACAGAATATGCAATGGGTTCAATAAAGTCTTTCCTCATTCCACCATTCAACAACAACAAATAACAGGCAAAAGTATACAATATGATTCAAGATTACATTAATCTACCATTCCTACATATATTTAACGTAATCAATACCAACTGATCATGCTTGAATGGGATATCAGCACATGGGAACATAGAATAAAAGATCTAGGAGACAAATTTTCCATTCTACGGCTATTGACTATTATGTAAGAATGGGACCATAAGGTATAGGTGTCTACACCTCCAGCCACATGTGCTAACCAGGATGTGAACTTAATTCATGGCAGCAACTGAAGGCCGATTCAGGCCACTCCGGATTGGAATCAGCAGGGACCTATTCGATCCCTGATTCCGTATTTTGCATCCTTGCTTTGAAGTAATGACTCAAAATCATGAAGAGTGGCCTCAATCAGAATAAACAAGATGAGGTAAAATAAATAGAATCACAAAATTTCCACGTGTTAAACAGAAATAATGCTTCCTTTCTATTTGTGATAATCTTACGAATAACATGCAATCTTTTCCTGTTGGATCTCTGTGTCAGCATGGTTGTCAGGTTCACACTGTTGGATGGTACTCTGGACCAATGTTAAGAAAAGTTGTCATTTCATGATCTCACCCCCCTTGGGGCAGGTGCTTTTTTCCTGATTGCACCCGAGTCCCTCGATTATGAATCAACAGCTGCGTTAAAATACCTTTCCAGTGGCGAAGATAGGGATAAGCTTAGGCAAGAAATAGATATCAGTGGCAGTGACTCAAACAACATGGAGATGGAAGCCATAAAGTTGCATTGGATGTGGTGGTGGTGGGGTTGAAGTTGCATTGGAGGTGGTAGTGGAGGTGGTGGTTGAAGTTGCATTGTGTTTGTCCTGAGAGCGAAGAAGAGTAGAAATACAGAAAAAGAAGTGTTATCATGCAGGGCCTAGGCACCTTAAGCATGCAGTATCTGATATATGACTGATAATTTTATATAATTATGGTTATATGCAACATAGAAGTCATATTCATGCAATATGATATAATTATGCTGGGGTTTTTTCTTCTGGTGAATAAATAATCCATTACCAAGAGAAAAGAAAAGAGAAGGGATATACAAGCCCGAAGGAAAAAAGAAAAAAGGAGAAAAATAGACACAAGAAGGGCGGCAAAACCCTTTTTTTTTTTGGCCGGGGGGGGGGGGGGGTTGGGAAGCCCCAAGACACAACAATGAGCCAATTCCTTGGAGTGTCACAATAGGCCTGTGCCGGAGCTGACAACACTCAAAACCTACATCAAAGAAGATGGCATTCCAAATCTTGTCAAGAAAAGGGGAGTTGAAAGCCCATCTACGAAGATTTCTCCCCATCCAAAGATGATTGTTAGTGGCACATAAAGCAAACTTCCCAGCACTATCACAAATATTAGAACCGGAAAAGATCATATCCATCCAAATTCATTCCCCACACAGAGGCAGAAGACTTCTCCTGCCAGGCCAGTAGGAACTGAGGACTTTTTTCCTAATAAAGGAGGAGAAAGGGCAATTGAAAAAGAGATGGTCGGAGTCTTCAATACCATTCTAACAAATGCAGCAGGCTGAGGGAACAAGGATGTGGTAGAAGTGAAGGAAAGATTGGGAAGGAAGGTAGTTTAAAAAAGCTCTTCAAAAAAGTGAAACTATGTTAGAGAATGTGACCCTTGAACCAAACTTTGTACTAGAGCACAAGAGGGTGGGGGAATTTAATGAAGTTCCAAGCAGAGGAGGAGCTAAAGATGCCAGAAGGGGAGGGGGACCAGAAGATTCTATCACCACGAGTTAAAGGGCCAGGGGGGAGGGAGGGCTAGATGTCAAGGAAAGGAGGAGAGATAGGGGGAGACCAGGACCCATTGGAGATGATGGATGCGATAGGGGAATTTCTAGCTAGGCCCGAAAAATAAACGGATCTAGCTCCCACAACGGAAAGGAGGACACTAGAAGGATGCCAATTGTCGAGCTAGAGGGAGGTGGAGAGACCATCTGGGATAGAGGAGTGGATACCTTTGAGGGGCTAAAGGGCGAAGATTTAGAATGCTACGCCAAAAACAGGAAGCATCAGAGCAAGGGGGAACAGTCCAAAGAGAATCATTACAAAGGAGATAAGAGAAGATCCAGGAGACCTAAATGTTGTTATACTTTCAGCAAGCTTCCAGAAAAGCTTGAGGGTGCCAGCAAAATTGACATCTTGGATTCTGAGAAGACCAAGGCCTCCTTCCTTTTTAGGGAGGCAAATGGAAGACCAGCTACTAGGGTGAAGGAATCATGTGGAATCAACCCCTTTCCAAAGGAATGTGCACATAAGAGATTCAATAGTCTTTATGGTAGAGTATGGGAGAAACACTAGACCAATAAATGTAGCAAGATTAGAGGACATTATATCTAATAAGTTCAAGACGGCCCGCGTAAGATAGAAGCTTGTCTTTCCAGAGTTGAAGACTCTTACCGATGAGATCGAGCATAGAGGTACAATGGTGGGGGGTGAGCTTGGAGGAAATGGGGGAAGACCAAGGTATTTTACTAGGAGGGAGCCTAGAAAAAAGCTCATGGATTGGAGGAAGGAGGCTTTGAGAGAATTCGAAACTCCTAAGAGGAAGAGATGAGATTTGAGAAGATTAATGCGAAGGCCAAAAAAGGATTCAACGAGGTGAAGGGAAGAAGGTATATATTGAACGGAAAGAGGATCAGACTTAGAGAAGATCATCAGATCATTAGCAAAAGCAAGGTAAGTGAAATTAAGGGCTTTACATTTGGTAGAGGGGAGATGAGATGAAGATCGTGGAGGATTAGGTGGCTCTGGGGAGGATCTCTAAGGGTAGGGAGAAGAGAAAAGGAGAGAGGGGGCAGCCTTGCAAATGCCAACAGGAGAGAAAGAACCTAGTAGTGGAGTCATTAACAAGGATAGAAAAACAAGGGGAAAAATGCAAGAATAGACCTCGCTGATGAAGAAAGAGGGGGTGGGGGAGGACACGTTATGAAAGACTTTTAAGATGAAGTCTCAAAGAATGGAGTCAAAAGCCTTATGAATATTAATCTCAAGATGGGCAGCAAGGGAATGATATTTCCTATCAAAACCTTTGACAATTTCTTGACAAATGATGATATTGTTAGTGATACTTCTACCAGCAATGAAGACAAATTGGTTGGGACTGACAAGGGAATCAACAAGAAGCTGGATCCTATGGGCAAGGATTTCAGCTATGAACTAATAAAGAAGATTGCAGAGGGAGACTGATCTGAAGTCAACCATAGAGGAGGCACCTTCATTCTTCGTAATGAGACAAATGAAGGTATGATTGTTCCCCTGGATTTGGAAGGGGTTGAAGAAGCTTCGGAGAGCCGTGAAGAGATCATGCTTGATAATGTCCCAACAATGGGAAAAGAATCCTATACTGAAACATCGGGGCTAGGAGCTTTGCTAGCTTTGTGGGACAAGATGGCAACAGATATTTCATCATAAAAAAGAATAGCCTGGAGGAGGGCAAGAAGGTTGGAGGGGGGATAAATTTATTGATGAGACCTGAGGGAATGGCCTGGCCATCCGGGGAAAAGGTGGGGAGGGATAGAAGGAAATGGAGAAATAGCTAGAAGCTTCGGATTTGATGGTATTCGAGGAGAGAATGGTGGATTTATCTCTGGCTAGGAGGCTGAGGATGGAGTTGTGATTAGTTCTAGCTTTGAGACAACGATAGAAGTAGGCGGTTTTGTAATGGGGTTTAAATCCACTTAAGATTGAGTTTCAGAAAACCAATGCTAAGCCAGAATCGCAAACAAAGATAACAGTCCAGATTTGCATGGAAAACCAATAAAATAGAATCTAAACTCACATGTGAATAAAAGTCGGAACAAATACTAATCAAAGCTAGGAGAATAACATACCAAAAGTTCAGACCAATCTGAATGTCGGATTTAAGATCTGACAGAGTTCAGCAAGTAACTCGTCAACAGAATAACAGAAACAAAAAAGGAGAATTTAAATAACTTAACAATCCAAACTCAAATAAATCCAAGGGGAAAACATCAATCCACTAATAGTGATAGAATAGATCAAAAACTGAGAATCGAGGGCAGCAACAGAAATAACAGACCAGCAACTTAGATCAGTGAATAACCAGCAGTAATAATAGAGGGTAACAAGGATTTAGAACCAGGAAAAAAGAGATGAGTTACAGGAATTTTAGATTGTGTATTGCCCTGAAATCCAGTAGCAAGAAACAAAGAAAGGTAGGAGAAAAGGGGATATAACCACTGAAATAACCACCAACCAAATTACTGAATCACCACAGAAAACAAAGGCAACAGCCATACTTTACTCAAAAAAAAAGAAGGGTGGGGCTCTTTCAGCCTTACAATGGCTTAAATAAACTTCAAATTCATATTGGCCATAGGAATAGCTGCCACCCAATAGGAAAGAAATCTTAAAAAACTCAAGAAAAAAAAATCAGAATAGGAACCCGTAAGTTTAAGAGTTCCATCTTAAACTCATAATAAAAGAGAGGGAATCAATAGTTGTCAAGGTATCGCCTAGGCATCCAGGCACCATTTGCTGGAAGGGCGCATTATTGGTGTCACCTTGATTTTTTCCCTCCTCCAATGCTTAGGCTGTGTTTGGTAGCCAAGAGAAGAAAGGAAAAAAGTACAAACATTGTACTATTTTCTTGGTTTAAGAAATTCTCATTGTGTTTGGTGTGTCCTTAACGAAGAGAAAATTCTTTTTTTTTTAATTTCAAAATTCACCTTGGGAATGGTGAAGTTTTCTTCTCCTACCAAAAAAATTCTTGCCTAAAACTCAAGAAACACAAGAAAATAAAAAACTTTTCTTTTCTTTTCTTCTATTGGTAGCCAAATAGACATAATTTTTATTGTCTTGCCATTTCATTTCTTTTCTATTCTTTTTTTTTTTCTAGATTCTTTTTTCTTTTCGTTTCTTTTCTTTTCTTCTCTTGGCTACCAAAGACAGCCTTAGGGTCACCTAGACGCTGTGAGAACTATGGATAGAATAGAGTTCTACAAAAGTGGAACTCTAGTACAAGTAACTAATTAAAGCAAAACAAAACAAATAAAATGCTAAAAAGGTGTCCCACGATGGGGGACTGCTGCTGGGTCACTTCTCAACCAAAAGTGGGTGAACCAGGTCCACTACTGAGTTCATGACTGAGTCAACTCATCTGAGCTAATGAGTTGAGTTGACTTTGATTCTTTTGACTTCTTTGTACTTCTTTAAGTACCTTTGACCTGCATAAACTAGTAATGACCTAACACGAGAAATGCAACATATAATAAACAAAGCTAGGATATAATGTAAGCATATTCATAAAAAATTAAAATAAGGAATAAACCTAAATCAAAGTAAACGCATGACGTGTAAAAAAATGGATATGATATAAGGCGTGGTGTCATAAGTCTACAAGGCGCCTAGGCAACATAACATAAAGGCGTCCAAGTGGTCACCTTTCTTACATCAAACAAGGTGTGCCGCCGCCTTGGACCCATGAAGGCTAGGCGACGCCTTAACAACTATGTATAGAACCATTAGATAATATGACTACATTGAGTCGAGGAATGGACATATCTATTGTAAGGTCATTTATTGTCATGATCTGCAGTACCATGGCATGTCTCCAACCCAAATGTGCCACTAATAGTCATGATGTTCAAAATTAAATCACAAGTCAAAAAATGGAGTTTGAATTAATAGTGCACAGGTTGACCTTCTATTAGAGCAAACACCAAGAAATACGAGAATAAACAAAACCAGATCCGCACCACACAAAGATTTAACGAGGTTCACACACTGATGTGGTGTGCTACGTCTTCGGGCAAAGAAGAAGATGTTTCACTATGCAGAAGAGAGATTACACCCAAGCAGCGGCGAAAAAACTCGCCTTGAAACCCTAGTTCGAAAAACCCCCAAAAATACAATGACTTTCTCAACAAGGCAACAATACATTATATACTCCAACTCCAAGTCGCGGGCCAACCCCTCTTCTTCCATCACAGATCTCAGAAAACTTTCCATTCAGGTTGCCACTAAAATATATCGGAGCGGGTCAATCTTCAAAACGGGTCAAGAATTCGAGACAAACTTAACACCTTTTCATATGATATGATAAGATGGAAGTCCGGAATCAATATTAAAGGTCCACTAACCTCAGTTGAATCTTATGCCTTCCAGGCCAATCAACCAACGTTTACATTGATTATAAATATATATTGATAACAGAATATATATATTATAGGTAACTATCTGATATCATGGACTGAACTGCATTGACACGTCATAATGACCAGAAAATCACTGCAGCACATACAGAAAGTATAAGCTGCATCTTTGGCCGTTCTTACCTCTCGTTTTGGTTGGGCAATAACTCTTCAGTCAGCGGCTCACAAGCAGGGCAGATATAGGTTTTCGGTGGTGGCTTATGCAGATTAATGCAATCAAAGTGATACCACTCATCACATTGATCACAAGCAATCATGGCTCTCTGATCATAGGGCTTTCGACAAATGCAATAAAGCAAGCTTCGAGCTCTTAATAACTGCACCCACCAAGCAAAACAAGGTCCATTAGAAGGCAAAAAAGAAATAAGAAAAAGAAGTAATGACATACAGATGTGGAGTTGTTACCTTTAGCTCCTTTTCGAAATGGATGGGTAAATTTTCACCATCAGTAATAAGCTTAAATACTTCATCCAACCCAACAGCCCCTGAATCTGAAGCAACCTGCATAAGGACCCATATATGGTTAAAATAGCATTACCCAGTGCTGGTCCCTCCTATGTGGGGTCCTTGGAGGGGTGAGTTTGGAGTCAGTCCTAACCTTTGGCATTTTTGCACAAAGTGGCCACCCTCAAGACTCAGAACCCGGACATTTGCCCCGGCAGCCTGAACCTTGTACCACTGCTCTAAGCAATGGCCCCAAGGACCCAAATATGGGTCTGGATTAAAAAAAAACATAGCAACCCCAAATTGGGACAAACACAATGCCTCCAGTAGCAATCTTCATACCTTCCTGGCATGATCTGCCCACTGCATGCCAATGTGCTTTACTTCTCTAAGTCTTTGAATGAAGTGATCTTCAGACAGTATGTTTATTGCCAATCCCTGCCTCATCATTTCCAACATTCAGTAGTCACATTAGCTAAAGTCTTCAGCTATATACCTTTTTCTTTTTATCTCTCTACAGAATCTAATGATGCAAAAACAAGTTCATATAGAATAGTTTAATGGAACAATAAGAACTTAAGAAGATGCCTTTAATGAATCCAGAATGACAATTAACCTAGGACTGCTATGTTAACTTATATCAATCACTTGGGTTAGAAGCCTTAAGGGTAGTTTCATATTACCCAGTAAATCCTCCTTAAACCCCCTTTGCGCGTGCGTGTGTGTGTGTGTGTGTTGTTTTCTTTTTCTTTTCTTTTTTTTCTTTTTTTTTGGGGGGGGGGGAGGGGGGATAGGATACATAAACCTCTTAATCTGTAAATAGTATACAACTCCTTGCTCACATCACATCACGTGCTTTGATCTCAAACTCATCTTGTACATGTAACCTAATTCTACGAACCAAACTTCCAGAGTGAAGTTCTGGATCATCAATTCACAGATGTACATTTTTCTTATTCACCAACCAAATTTAGTACCAACAGATTACCTCTTTCAGCAGACGCTGAATTTGTTGGATCACTGGCTTCTGTGAACCCTCCAACAGTCTCTTAACTCTGATTTTCCATGAGTTTCTTGCTAATGCCGACTCAAGGTTGCAGCTACTATGATGATCATATACCCCAGAAACTGAAAATGCCTGCCAGCCACAACAGATAAATAATAACTAAATAAAAAGATTAAAAAAATCGCAAGCAGCAAGGTTGCAGCAATTTTAGTCCACGTGCTATTAGAGGCATTGTTAAAACTCAACACCAGGTTATTCGCCAGTTTAATAGGGAAGTTTAGATATGCACGCAAATTCAAGACATGATTCCTCAGTTATGCTGTACCAACTCAAACAAAATACTAGGTTTGGTTACATGAATTCAGTTTTGCCATTCCACTCTGTCTCAAGGCCATATATGAACTCATTGGCAGTTTCTTTTTCCTTCATCACTCTTAACTTCTTTCATTTTCAGCCTCTGCCTTGTCCTTATAAAACCTTAACTTCCACCATAATATTCCTAACTGAAAAAATTTGGAGGAATATTTGACAGCCCTAGGCTCCACAGTTTGGATAGAAAATGAGAATTATTTAGATAAGTACCAATATATATATATATATATATATACACACACACACACACATTTTTCCATTTTACATTGTTCCAATATTTGGTTGGATGGTAACTCGTAAGATCGATCAACTTTTCCCTATTTTCCTTGTAAGTGCAATAGTTTCCATTATTTTCCATTTCTATTTTCTCCTCGAAATCACACGAGGACAACTTTCCATTATTATTCATTCAACTAAACATTCTTTGGAAAGTGAAAACTCCTCCATTATTGTTTCTTTTCTTTTCCCCCACTTTTTCTCACCTACCTTTTCCTTCCTCTCCATACAACCAACTTAATAATGAAAAATACCCATTGTATAGTTTGCATTTCAGTCAGTACATGCCTCTCGGACCCTACAGGCTTCTACCACAGAACAAGCAAACTGATAAAATTACCCCACCAATCTTCCAAATAGAGATTTAGAGGTTTTTTGACATCTTTAACAACTATAAAGTTGCAAGCACAATAATGAGGGAAGTCATAGTTTTCCCTAATGTATTTATAATTTTTAGGGCTTTCTGCCCTCCCCCAGCCATTGTATTTACCAGCCAAAAGTATGTTAATAGACAGAACAGTGTAGAGCATAGAATCCCCCCTTCTGTACTGTAAACATAAAGAAAACAATGGATTCTTGGACCAGGATCCTTTCTGTGATGCCTTCTTAGACATTTCATTGTGTTCTCTCCATAGCCAGATCTAGATCACCAAGATTACTCTGCGAAAAAATGCTCCCTGAGAAAGAAAGTAGATGACACATGGCTAGAAAAATACCTTCACAGCAACCAAAAGTCTTTCAGAGATGGTCGTAAGATCTTTATCAAGATAAGAAAGTGCAAAATCCACAACTTCTGTCAAGCATGCTTCGCATGCAAGAGCTTGTTCTACAAGTTTTTCTATCGTATCTCTTTCTTCAACCCTGATAAAAATGCAACCAGAACGTCTAATGAGTACTTTAGTTAATCAAGAAGCCACAAGAATAGAGTATCGAATCTATATAATAGCTTACCCTTATACAAAGTAATTTAACAAGGTTTTAATAGGTGTTAGTATTACCAAATACCAAAATGGTGAAGCTATCACATGAGAGGAACCACATCAAAGGGATTGTGTGCACTTCCTCCCAAATATATAATGATAGCTTTACTTCTCTTGTAAATGTGAATCAAATTAATACCCAGGTCCCATACCAAGACAATATCATACTATGGTTTTGTCACAAGGAAGCAGGAAACAATAGCAGGAACCAGAAGAATACAATTCAATTCTTCAATAAGAACATAAGTCTCAGTTTTTCATCATGGATACCACTGATTCATCAATGAAAGACCAACCAAATCTAGGGGCTGGAAATTGGATGAGGGGCGAGGGGCGAGGGGCGAGGGGCGCGGTAGGGGGGGCGGAATGAGAGCAAGAAAAGGTCTCACAAACAATGCACCATTTGCAGATGGAGAAGAACCAATTTTGTTAAGCAGTTTAAGATGCAGCTTGCAATGTGCAAAGTGAGAAATGCAGCTTGTAATGAGTTCCTTCATCTTACTTGAAAGGCCAATGCATATGCCCCAAAAGATTTCTAAAATGAAGCTGAACGAAAGATAAATTGCAAGCAAAAACTGACCACCTAAGAGGAGAGTATCATAATCAAGACAAGTGTATCAAAAGCTGCCAGATCTGAATTGATCACATAAAATGTAATTGGTGTTTCAGGAAGATGGAACTCTACGTGGAGAGGTGAACCCATTAATTAAATAGAGGTAAGACTACAAAATAGAGATATCCCAAACAAAATAATTTTTGTATGGGCTGTTAGTAATGCTTTTAAATGATGACGTGTGACGTGGCTCAACTTATCAAAAAGGTGTAAGCCTCAAGGAATGGAGCATAAGCTTTACAAGCAAGTATGAGGCATTTTAAGACAGGCACTTCAATACACAAAAACAACACTTTCCTAAGAAGGTTCTTTTATTCCCTGGATTTTGATCCAAAACAGATGATAAGAAAAACTGTTCAATCTGGAAACAGGAAAAAATGTTTCATGAGGAAACGGAAACAGCGGCAATGGAATGGATGTGCATCCATTGCAGCTGACCACTCTCTCATTTTCTGTCCAAATGTTCTGTGAAACACCCAAACCGGGCAGAGATTCCTATTTCAGATGAATATAAATCCTTTCCCATGATTTCAGGTGAAGAAGATTAACCCTCTTTTTGGGCTAAGGAAACAATGAGATCTGTAGCCATGAAAGCATGTGATGCATCAAGGGATCCATCATTTGCACTCATGGCTGATTTAACCAAAAATATTTCACCCATCCCTCTTTTCATGATTCCCCACCAAGAAAAAGATTCATTGAACCACCACATATTTCTTATGCAAATCATCACATAAGAAGATCTTGTTTTGGGTATAATGATGAATTAAGTTACGACTATATGCAAAGGTCAAGACATTAATTATTATGTTTAAAGTAAAGCAATTGGATAGAAAAATCCTATCTCATTGCATATGATATTAGACCTAATTGGTAGTTTTGTCCATCCCAATAATAATTTAACAAACGCCATTTTATTTGTCTTTTGGAAAATATTCTGTTTCGATATGCTTTTGCTTTCAAAACAGAAACGGAAACAACCAAAACAAGTGGAAACATAGCCAAATATTGAGCCAAGACAAGTGGTATATTGATGTAAAATGCATCAACAATGCCTGTTATTACCTTACAAAAAAATCCTTGGCATCAGAAAGTAGTTCAATGAGAATTTTAAGTTCAACACGTTTTCCGCCAGATATCTGTAACAAGAAACAAGTTCGTATAAGAAAATTGAAACCCCTATCATACAGAAAAAAGAATTTAAAAAAATGAATACCAAAGGTCGGCCTCCATTCTTAGAAGTAACAGCATTCTCCATAAGAATGCAATGAGGACATATGGATTCTTTTGCACTACTTGTATTAGCAAGTTTGGATCGCAGACATGATGGATGGTACCTGTTCAATTCAAATAAAAAACTACTGATAAATCTAATTGTCAAGTCTAATTCGCACAAACATCAATTACAATTAGCTTCTCCAGGTCACAATCCCTTGCCAAAGGGCAGACACGAGTACGTCCATCTAATGAAGGACACCACACCCATCTGACTGGTTATTCACTTGAAGCAAACTACGAGAAACATAGAGAAAAGAGAGTTTAAATTTTCATAAAACTACAAAAACGCCAACAGATATTAATGGAATCTAGTAGTACTTTTGTCAGTCTCAGATTGGACTCACTACTTTTATAGGAAAAATTTTGACCAGTTAGATGGGTGTGGGGTACTCGAATCACATGAACTCAACCATGTCAACCATGTGGCACTGGTGACAGGCCAAATGTCACCAGTGCTGGTGAGTGGTGACACATAGATAATCCAATTGAAGAATCAGTGTGAAACATGGTAGACAAAGAAAAAAAATACTGATTAACTAATACAAAAAATACTGTGAATTAATAACTAAATGTGAATAAAAAAAACTTTCACTCGCATCTAGGGCTTGATTCTTTAAAAAAATAACCTTTATCTTATAATTTCATTTGCAAGAGCTAATCCCTCAAAAAAGAGGGCGGGCCTCAGAGAAACAGTAAGGTTGCTCCATTATGACCAAGTGAATGCGGGTTCAAGTCAGGAAACAACCTCTTCACAAAGCAGATGAAAGTTGCATACAATATGACCCTCCCTAGACCCCACAGTGACGAGAGCCTTGTGCACTAGGTACGCCCCTTTCTTTATATATACAGGCAAAAGGTTTTGTGCACGGTCGCTCACAAACCATTGGATGGGGACACCATCAAAAATACCAAAACCACCACCTTCTAATATATATATATATATATATATATTATATGGGGAAGGGTTCTCTAAGCCTAATGTATACCCTATGCCACGACACATTGTAGTTTTTTATGGCCTTTTTTGAGAGAAAAAATAATAAAAAATATCCATGTGAGGTGCCATGATTCCCTTTGTTCTGCTTCCCCTCCCTCTGATGCCTCCTAGATTTGGACAAAAATCCTTAGCTCCAGATCTCTGGCCCTCCCTACCATCTCTTACGTCATCGGTAGAGGTTCATCCATTTCTTTTTGGCTTGGATCATTGGCACCCCTCTGGTATCCCATCCAACCTAGTCTCCTCCTACATCTTCCTACATTTAAACACCATTTGGTTTAAAGGCCATATCCCCCGCCACATTTTTCACCGTTTGGTGTGCTCTTTCCAATTCTCTCCACAGTCTTTCCTTCTCTACCGGCACATTCAGGTTTCTCCCTCCTATTGCCTGTGCTAGAATGGCTCCGAAGATGTTAATCATCTTTTTTTATCTTGCCCCTTCTCATCAGTCTAGAAGAGGGTTTTCAGATCCATTTGACCATCCCGCAGACCCATCCTCTCCTTTTCTAGAGAATGGATTTGGATTGACATAACCTTCAGCGGTTCTACTATCTATGACAAGGTTGGGAAGCTTGCCTCTGCGGCTGCCATCAACCACATTTGGATGGAGCGAAATCTACGTAAATGGACCTCCAACTCTTGTTCTTTTGACAAGATTTTGAATGCCATCTTTTTTTATGTTAGCTCCAAAATTGGATGCATCCGGCATCACGATGCCTCTAGCTCCCCAAGGAACAGGCTTACTGTTGTTGCCTGGAAGCTCCTTCCCTCCACCATCCGCCCCCCCCCATGTCCCTTTCCCTTTAGCTTGGCCCCTTGGCCTTTGAGGTCCCCTTTGGGCTTTTGTCCCCCTCCCCCTCCTCTCCTTTGTATATTCTTCCCCTTGGTAATGAATTTATTTATTCATCCAAAATATATATATATATATATATGTAGAGGTTCTATTTTGTAGAGAAGTTTGAAAATAAAATATTTCCACATTATAAACTTAGAGGCAGGTATCTTACCAGTCTTTGCACATTAAACAGGCCAACAATTCTTGTTCTTCAGAATCAGTGCAGCAGCACACACATAATTTTTCCATGCTGCAGCCCTTTGAATTCTCATAAAAGTAAAGTGATCTATCTAAAGAATGTTTTATCTGCAAATAAATAAATAAATAAACTATAATCACTATACCAAAAACTTAATCTAAGCATGCCCTTGAAAAAATTCATCAAGAATTTAGATACAGAGATGAAGAACAAATCACCTTCAGTAAAGCACTTTGTAATGGATTTACATCACCAAGACAAGACCCAACAACATCCTTGCAACGTAGAATCCACTTCTCAACTTTTTCAGTTTCAGATGTAACCAGGTCTAGCTCCATACAGTGAAAGGCGTCAAACTCCCCAAGTTCCTGAAATTATATGAACTAATCACATTAGGGGATTAAACAAAAGCAGACCATATATGGAAAATCATAAAAAGATAAACTACATTACAAGATACAATTAGTTCAAGCTAACAAGCTATATTATGATTTCTCACAGTAAAACATCTCCAGTTTAAGAAGTAACCTCTGCTGATGGGGCCATAAACAAGCAAATATTAAGCTCACATTTGCAGCTTAGAAGCCAAGCTAAATATATGCATTCACAGAGAATACATGCATGCATACATACATAAGCAGATCATTCATAACATAGTTCAGTTCTAATTCCTACTCTTCAGGCCCTTGAACTCAGATTCCATTTGCCTTATTAAGTCCAATATGATTCCTGAATTCTGAGCATAGCAAGCTTGAGCCATGCTAAGCACAAGCCCCTTGCTCAGACTACTTTGGAGACTCAGCACAAATTGAGCAGCATAGCTTTCAGTTCAGTGCATTCAGTTTCTTGAAAGCCTTGTATATGACAAGACACACACACATACCCAGCGGGAAATCCCTGAAAGCTGAGATTAGAAAGAGATTTATCCACGATACAAAGCAAGAGGTGCCATCACCCATCAAAACAAGGCCCAGCAATTCACAAAAGGAATAGACCAGGCAATCCATTTCAATAAGAAGTCCAGTCAGAGGATTAAAGAAACACCCCCCCCCCACAGAAAAAAATGAAAGAGGATAGGGACATTAGGAATCTCGAATAATGATATCATTTACAAGACATTGAAATATTTAGGTGCAACCCACTCAATGGTAGGCTTGACTCTCTATAAATAAAACTTTGTCCTAGATGTAGGATCCATTTTTTGTTGTACAATTTTGAGATAATATCTGTAAATCCAGGATATTTATCATTATCACAGCAGGTCAACACCCAGTGTAAATGAGGCTTAATTAGGAGTTCCTTTAAAGCAAAAGGCATCAGTTAGATAAGATGGATCATGGATCCCTACCATCTCATCAACTAATATATATATATATATATATATCAAATAGGTTTACATATCTATAGTCTATTTTCTATATTTTAATTCAAATGAAAATAAGAAATCATTGGGACTTGAAAATACCCGCTAGTGTGATTATGAAAGCAAAACATTGTTACATTGCAAGGAACTTCATCCTGAAAATATAGCACATGGTCAATAATAGGATTTCCAGTGACAAGTGCCAATAATTATTACAAGAGCATACATTCAAGTCTAGAAATTGTAAAGGAAATATTTGGATCAAGAGAAAGCTAATATGTAAGAGTGGTAATCAACAAAGCATATACAAGGAAACAATTGCTCCAAAGAAAATTTTATTAACCAAGAACTAGGAAATCAAGCTTCACCAAGCACAAGAAAAGTTGTAGACCTTAAGTTGCAACAGTGCAGACCAAGACTGTTCACCAGACTTGGAATCACAAAATGCAAGCACTTGCTCCTGCCAGGACCTGCATTTACAGATAAAAGTGAGAATAATTAAGTACAAGGAAAGTCGAATGAAGAGAAAGAAGAAAATGCTAAATGACAAGCCACACAAATCCGACAACAAAAAGTTACAAAGATAAAAATGGAATAAAATACATAAATATATCTGGCAACCAATTTGTAGATTGGAAATCAGAAATATTAAGAACTTTGGGGTCACAATATTCATCCTAGACTCCAAGGATGATAAAGTCTCCAAGGTGCCCCATCATTTCAGTGAAACCTCAGACAATGTCCCATTCCCATTCTGTCACCACTGGCATATATACAAGAATTAGCAAATAACCCAGAAAAGGGGAAAGAACATCAGTATCCAAGGGTCCCACATATGAGATAACAAAAGGAAAAGCCAACAAGTCTCAACTTTGGTCCCCTTGTAGGTGGCAAACAATGTAATGATACGACTGGATCATATATAGCAAAGAGGCCTCTAGTTTATAAATTAATATGTAGATATTAGAAAAGAAGCATGCAAATACCCCCACATAGCAGGGACTACTATCACGTCTTCTACAATATACTTTTGACAAGAGGCTAGCTTTTCGATGCAAATATAGTTGAAGGGAAACACAAGACTACAACGCAAGAACCACTATTAAAACAATCATCCAGGAGAGAACTGAAATACAAATTTTGCAGGGGAGTATAATTGCTCACACAATCAGAATACTCACTTGTGTTTCTCAATAGCATTTACAAGTCGGCCAACCATCACAGGAAAGGGAATTTTAATCCTCTGCAATTCGCCGGCATCAAAATATAAGTAATGTAACAGCATTAAGGATAAACAGTATCACAATAGAAGGTAAAATGATGGTAAGAGCTTAAATTTACTGCAGTATAATCAGTCTAAATAGAGCTTCAAAAGAAACTGAATACCTGAGCTTCATCCAAAACTTTTTTGACATCATTTAATTTGCATCTTTTCTGTCTATATGGCTCTGGAACCACCCTCAATGCTTTCTCCAGCCACCTTGCTCCATTGAGCAATGAACTTCCCAGAATGCTGGAGGAAAATAGGGCTGGCAGATATTCTACATTCTCTATCAAGCTCTCAACCTCCTATAAAAAGCACAAAATGTACTCATTCATCAAATAAAATAGGGAACATGAGATAGGACCACAAAAGCAGAGAGAATAAATTTCAAAACATGGAAATATCTTTCAAAGCACATCCTTATGTGAGAACACTCTCTAATCCACCAGATTCAAATCCTAGGGATTCTCTCCAATTCCCAGGCAACAGTATGAGCTGGACACTGACAACAAGTAGGGAAACAGAACCAACAAAGGAATCAGAATGCTATTGCATATCAATTTCTCTTTGGCATTTGATAATATTAATTCACATATTGTACTTCAATGCACCAAGTATGGATGATCTAACAAAATGTGGGGTCTATAGGAACAGCATGTAGTGCAAGGGCTTGAAGCTTATGAAACCACCCTTTGTTATTATCTCGATTTCTGTTGCATTTCCCTTCTTAATCCAAAACTCCTCTGCCTATGATGGAACCTACCAAACCATTCATATGCACATAAAAAAGACAACAACAGACAATTGTAAGCCACTGAGTTTAGCTCTAACCCCACTACATCTTTGAACTTTGGTAGTGAATGAGAAGAGTCTACAAGGGAACCTGACTATGTTTCTGAATGCTTGCTGAATAGTCTAATTTAGGTCTTCTAAAGTCAAGAAGAAAGATACGGAAGAAAAACTCAATACAGGCCAGGAGCAAACCTATTCCAAGTTACTGTGTTCCACATACAAGGGAACAAAATAAATGTACTATTAAAATATAATGCAATGACGTAAAATGGATGATGACAAGTTTATTCAATAACGCAAGCATTTCTTTAACAAGAAATCACCACCTCAAGCGAAGGAGCACTGGAGCAGTATGACAGGACCTTCAAGCACCACTCTAGTGCAGAAGCAGCATTTTGAAGTTTTGGGATTTCATCAAAGTCAATACCAAAGGATAACCCAGCTGTTGTGGCTCTCTTAATATTAGCAACCAGGCCTTCAATTCTTTCAGTAAGCCCATTCATTATTTCAATGTCAATAGCCTGCATGTTAAACACAGACTCCACACAATCAAGGAGAGAATGCACGTCATGCTCCCATGCTTCACAATGCTCCAAAATCCTCTGGAGCATTTCCGGTTCTTTTAAAGATACCCTCAGAAGTTTTGACTCAGCAACTAATTCCTGCAAAGCATCGAGCATATTTCAATTTTATACAAAGTCCATCAATTTTAGCCAAATCTAGCTTCATTTAGTACTTGGAATATACCTTCAGGATATCAACTTTCATAAAACAACTTGAAGCATGCCCAGTAAGATGAGTAGACAAAAGGAATGGTTGAGATCTCATCATCCAGGATTTAGCCATTGCCATTGCATCCTCGACATCATGCAGAAAAGGTAGAATAACAAAAATGTTCTCCGACATCCTGAAACATCCACAAGCAGTAGGTATAACAAGTACAGAGCACTTGAAATAAAACCAGTACCAAAAAAAATTTAAGGCAAAGTAAGACATTCAAAACCTTAGAACTTCTTCAAACTCAGTCATTTGACCCACAGTTTCGAGAATATGCTTAGCTCTTTCTTCCCAAGAAATTCCAGCAGCTAGTACTCCAGAAATATCAATAAATAACTTCTCATTCTCAATTTTTAATCTGTAAGATCGAGTTAAATTTAATTATCAAAGGCAAGTTAAAAATATCTTGATTCCTGTGCTACTTTTGGAAGCAGAGGATACAAGAAGAAACCAACATACAGTGAAGCCTCTTCCATTACTTGCCGAAAGAAGTCCAAAGACATCCGAGTACTGAATGCCTGCGCAGTAGTTACATGTAGTGTAATTTGGAGCATTTGAAAAGAAAAAAGTCTAGAGCTCTGGAACAATCATACAAAACTTTAAACTAGTTTCATATCCAACAGGTAAAGAATACAAATGTTCAGATAATGCAAAGCATCAAGCCAGATAAAGTGCACCCAGCTAAGGATGAAAATAGCTCGTAGTATACAGCTAGGTTCAAAAACTCGGATTTCAGTGTCGATTAAGCCTGACTGAAATTTTGCCGAAACAGAAGCTTTTGCATGATGTTTCAATCGGCCATTTCCGGGGGGGGGGGGTGCGATGGCATATTAAGCTCCAATACTTCAAGGAAATCTTACTTTAACCTATATAAACATAGTAAACCTTTATACTGCAAGAGAAGTCACAAAATGTGGTGAATTGGATTTGCTCCCTTGGTTGGCAGTATACACCAAACCCTATTGTAGACCTTGTGTAATATTGTCTATTCTACTTTCTACACATTGTTTTAGCACTAGAAGACAGAAAAGGCAAGTAAACAAGTAAACTATGCACCATGAAAGAAGAAACATAATATTCATTAATTATGAAATAGTACAAAGTACATGTAACATAGACAAGTCCTAAGTCCCAACAATACAATATTGTATGGTGACTGATGATACATGAGTACAAAACATCAGAACAAAATGGGCCCCCTCAGGCAATCCTAATGGCTAATAGCACAAACTATGACATGGAGGATCGAGCCCACTCATGGACCAACGGTGCTGACGCCAACTTTCCTCTTGACTGTATGAAAAATGCAGGCCATGTCATAGTGTGCCGGAAGAAATGCTCGACGTCCTACAGCTGCCCTATAAAAGGCTGAAATAAACGAAATTTCAAATGAAATGACCAAAATTTCTACTGAAATATGGTCATTCCTTCAATTCGTGTGGCACTTCATCTGGGCCATTCGAAATCACCAAAATTTCGCCGAACTTTCGGCGAGTTTTTTGTTTTTTTGGATGAATAAATAATTCATTACCAAGAGAGAGAGAATATACAAGGGGGAAAGGGGGGGGGGGGGCTTAAGCCAATAAGGAGAAGCCACCCCGGGGGGAACAGAAAAAAACCAAAATACAAAACCCACAAGGGAAGGGGGGTGACCAAACCACAAGGAACTAACAAACCAAGGCACTAACTAAGGGAGACAGTCATTTTTTTTTTTGGGGGGGGGGGGGGATGAAAGAAGAAGAAAGACCCCAAGAAACAATAATGAACCTGTTCCTTGGGGTGTCACGAACCGGGCGGTGGGTGAGAGATCTAACTTTGGAGGAAACATCAAAGTAGATGGCCTTTCAAATCCCTTCCAAGGAACGGGAGTTGGTAGTCCATCTTCGAAGATTCCTTTCCAACCAAAGGCGGTTGATGGTGGCACAAAATGCAAGTTTCCCAACAGTGTCACAAATGGTGGAGCCAGAGAAGGTCATGTCTACCCATATCCATTCTCGGGGAAGGGGAAGAATGGTTCGGTTTGAAGGCCAACAATAACTAAGGACATTTTTTCCAGATAGAGGCGGATAAAGGGCAAGAGAAGAAAAGATGATTAACATCTTCGGTGCCATGCCAACACATACAACAGGAGGTGGGAACCTGAATGCGCCGGAAGTTAAGGAAAGACTGAGTTGGGAGATAGTAGAGCTTTCCAGGCAGTGAAGCTATGGCGAGGGATGTGGCTTTTGAACTAGGTGAGATTACGCCAAGGCAAGAGAGGGTCAATGGAACGGGCAAAGTTCCAGGCAGAAGAAGAGAAAAAGTGGCCAGAGGGGGAGGGAAGCCATGTGATGGAGTCCAGTAATCCGCGATGTCCAGGAGGGATGGGGGGGAGAGCAGCCCAGAGGTTCGGCAAAGGGGGAGGGAGAGGGGGAGGAACCCAGCCCGAAGGGGAGAGGATGGAGGCAACAGTGGTTAATCGGGACGAGCCTATAGAGGAAATGATTCTAGGGGAGGCAAGGGGGAGGAGAATGCCTGTGGGGTGCCAGGGGTCAAGCCAGAGCAAGGTGGAGGAACCATTGCAAATGGTGTAAGAGATAGCAGGGAGGGCATGAAGTCTAGCATTGAGAATGCACCTTCAGATCCAGGAAGCATCAATAGAAGGAGAGACAGTCCAGAGGAAGTCTCTTTTGAGGGGATTGGAATAAACCCAAGAGACCCAAATGCTATTCTGCTTGGTGATGATTTTCCAGATGAGTTTAAAGATGGCAGCCGCATTGATATCCTTGATTTTGCGGAGACCCAGACCTCCCTCAGGCTTGGGCTGGCAGACATTGGACCAACTCATAGGGTGGAGGAAACGAGTGGCCTCCTGCCCCTTCCAGAGAAAAGCACAAAGAAGAGAGTCGATGGATTTAGAGATGGAGGAGAGGAGGAAAATGCCCGACCAATAAAGGAAAAGGGATTGGAGGACGAATTTGATGAGAACGAGGCGTCCTGCATAGGAGAGGAGTTTGTCTTTCAAAATCTAAAGCCTTTTCTGGATAGAATCAAGAATGGGGGAGCAATGGTGGGGAGAGAGCCGAGAAGAAATTAGGGGGAGACCCAGGTATTTAACGGGGAGTGTCCCAGGAGCAAATCTAGAGGTGGCAAGAAAGTGGGCCCAGCAGGAGTCTGAGACTCCCAAAAG
Organism: Macadamia integrifolia; assembly: GCF_013358625.1. NCBI lineage: Eukaryota > Viridiplantae > Streptophyta > Magnoliopsida > Proteales > Proteaceae > Macadamia > Macadamia integrifolia. The sequence continues at coordinate 67,517 of NW_024868244.1, forward strand.
GTAGAGATTGGATTTAAGGAGATTGATTTTCGAACCAGAGAGGGACTCGAAGGCCCGAAAGGAGGACATGATATTGGAAATGGAGCTAGAGCTGGGATCAGCTCTGGAGAAGATCATGAGATCGTCAGCGAAGGCCAGGTGGGTGAGCATGAGGGATTTGCATTTGGGGATGGGGGAGATTAGGTGATGATTAGTGGAGGATTGGATTGAACGAGAGAGGACTTCCATGGCAAGACAGAAGAGGAAGGGAGAAAGTGGACAACCTTGTCTTATGCCAACAGCAGAGGAGAAGTATCCGGCAGGGCTTCCGTTGAGGAGGACAGAAAAGCGAGGAGAGGAAATACAGGAATGAATTCAGTTAACGAAGGAGGGGAGAAACGACATTTGAAGAAGGATAGAGGAGATGAAGTCCCAACGGATCGAGTCAAAGCCCCCGTGAACGTCTATCTTCATAAGGGCAGCAAGGGAGTGGGATTTACGGTTGAAGCCTCGGACAATCTCATGACAAAAGATGATATTATCCGAAATGCTTCTACCAGCAATGAAAGTAGACTGGTTTGGACTGACTAGAGAGTCGATTACCCTTTGGATCCTATTGGCTAGGATCTTGGCAATAAACTTGTAAAGGAGGTTGCAAAGGGAGATGGGTCTGAAGTTGGACATACGATGCGCTCCTTCCTTCTTGGGGATGAGACAAAGGAAGGAGTGATTGATGCCGAAGATTTGAGAGGGGTTGAGTAAGAAGCTTCGGATGGCAAAGATGAGGTCGTCTCGGATAATATGCCAACAGGGGGAGAAGAAGCCCATACTAAATCCATCCAGACCATGGGCCTTGTTGGATTTGTGGTGGACAGCAGATAGGATCTCATCATCGGAGGGGATGGCTTGGAGGGATGGCAAAAGATGGTCAGGGATGAATTTGTTGAGGGAGTTGGGGGAAGGGGGGAGGAAGTGTTAGGTGGAGGGTGGAAGAGATCATCAAAGTACGAGACAGCTTCAGATTTGATGTCATTGGGAGAGGGGGATCCAACCGGAACAAGAGGTGAGCTTGAGAATGGAATTGGCATTGGTGCGGGCTTTGAGGGATCGATAGAAATAAGCCGTGTTAGAGTCCCCAAGCTCAAGCCATTTGATTCTGGATTTCTGGCGAAGGAAGAATTCTTCCTGGCTTAGGCGGGAAGAAAGATCCAGTGCTACCAGATTTTCTTCTTCCACCAATGAGGGGTTGAGAGGGTCCAACTGGAGTTTGGATTGGATAAGGTTGAGCTTGCCCTGACACTGAAGAACCTGATCCAAGATGTTGCCAAAGGTGGCAAAGTTCCAGGCTTTGTGGGCTACTTTCGGCGAGTTTTTGAACCATGGTATACAGTAAATATGGTTAGCACTTGGAAGCATGACTCAAGCAGACAGTTAAAATTTTCTTCTAAAAAAGGGTAATGGGGGAGTTTTGTATACAGGCCAAAGTGACAGTGGGAGAAGCTAGAAACCTATTACATCTTATCATCACATAATAAAATAAACTAGGGGCCATTGGTTGGAGCAATGGTAAAAGGTTCGGGCTGCCAGGGCAAATGCCCATGTTCGAGTCTTGAGAACTGCCAATATGCACAAAAAAGCCAAAGATTAGGATCGTCTCCAAGCTCACCCCTCCCAGGACCCTCCATAGGCGGGACCAGCACTAGGTAATTGCCCTTTACATAATAAAATCTAAACTACGCACAATGATCTCAGAAAATATTGAACCTTGACACTATCACCAGTTGTGTACAATAGAATAAGATTACAAAAGCATATAATACACAATATCTAGTAACAAGCATATTATAGGACATCCAACCCTTCAAAGCAGGAGCAGTTTCGGGAACAGGACTCCAAAACAGTATATGTTACATAATTTTCCCACAGGGATCCAATATAGATAAAATCATATCTATGACAAGTGCACAAGGAAAAGAAGTGTAGAAAATATAGAATAAGTAAAAGAGAGGGAGAGAAACCGAGAGAGAAAAGAGTGAGAGAGCCTTTTACGGTGGGCAGACTCAGTCTTGTAGATTGGATTGCCCTCCTTTTCTTATTAAATAGATAATTCTCAACTACAATAGTAGTAGGACAGCTGTCCTACTCTGATTAGGAATATGAAACAAACTAGGAAACTAATTAGCTAACAACTAGTTAATCTAATTAGTAAATTACCACAAGTCCTAGTGTACTAGGACTCCGACCCCAATTGGGGAACTAACTTTATCGTGGGGAGGAGTTTGTGCTATCTTGCAGTCTCCTCTCTCTCCTACGATGCTTTCTAACACTCCCCCTCAAGCTAGAGCATAGATGTTAATCATGCCCAGCTTGTTACAAATATAATCCACTCTACCACCTCCCAAGGACTTGGTAAAAACATCTGCAAGTTGTTCTCCTGTGCGAACATGGCTTGTAGAAATAACTCCTTGTTGTAGTTTTTCACGAACAAAGTGACAATCGACTTCAATGTGTTTTGTTCTCTCATAGAACACTGGTTTAGAAGCAATATGAATAGCAGCTTGGTTGTCACACCATAACTGCATAGAATCAGTGCAACCGAAACCAAGCTCTGTTAGAAGCTGTTTTATCCACATCAACTCACAAGTAACATGGGTCATGGCTCGATAATCAGATTCAGCACTAGACCTCGCCACAACAGTTTGTTTTTTGCTATTCCAAGACACAAGATATCCGCCAACAAATCAATACGACTATGTCCATGATCTGAATATACTAGGCCACGTCCTGGAGCTTTCTTAAGATATCTCAGAATACGAACAACGGCATCCCAATGTGACGTATGTGGGGACAAAAGAAACTAACTCACAACACTAACAAGGAAGGCAATGTCAGGTCGAGTTACCGTTACATAATTCAGCTTCCCTACCAACCTCCTGTATTTCTCAGGATCATCTAACACATCACCTCCTTCAGGCATAAGCTTCACATTTGGATCCATTGGAGTATCAATGGGCTTGGATCCTAACATACCTGTTTCTGAGAGCAGGTCTAACACATACTTTCTCTGAGATGAAGAAATTCCTTTTCTTGACTGAGCAACTTCAATTCCCAATAAGTACTTTAACCGTCCAAGATCCTTAGCTTGAAAGTGTCGTTGCAAATATGCCTTCAAACTTTGGATTCCTTTAACATCATTTCCAATAATGATAATATCATCAACATAAACAACCAGAAATATCCTCTTTCTGTCGGACTTCCAATAGAACACAGAATGGTCACTATCACATCTTGATAGTCCAAATGCACACACCACATCAGTGAATTTTACAAACCACGCCCTAGGAGACTGTTTTAGGCCATACAAGGACTTCTTGAGCTTACAAACCTTTCCACACTCCCCCTGAGAAACAAACCCTGGAGGTTGCTCCATATAGACTTCCTCATGCAAGTCACCATGAAGAAAGGAATTCTTGACATCAAGCTGAAATAACGGCCAATGGGATGAGGCCGCAAGAGAAATCAAAACATGCACGGAAGCCAGCTTGGCTACAGGAGAGAGAGTATCCAGGTAGTCAACCCCATAAACCTGAGCATACCCCTTGGCGACCAATCGAGCCTTCAAACAAGCAAGAGAACCATCAAGGTTTACTTTAACCACATAAACCCAACGACAACCAATAGCTTTCTTTCCAGGGGGCAATGATACAAGATCCCAAGTTTGGTTTTCGTCCAATGCAAGTAGTTCTTCCCTCATAGCATTCCTCCACCCAGGACTAGACAGTGCCTCTGCAAGAGTCTTAGGAACAGGATGGCAAGAAATAGTAGAAAGACAGGAATAAAAAGTAGATAATAAGCCAGAATAAGACACAAAATCCGCAATAGGATGTTGGGTACAACTCCGAACACCCTTACGTTGTGCAATAGGAAGGTCTAAATCAGAAAGAAGAATACCTAGAGTGGGATCCGTAGACAAAGATGATAAGGTAGGTGTCGCAGGGAGAAGGGGTGTTGTTGCTTCTCCAACTCGTCATGTATACACCTGTAAAGGAGGTACCTCTATCTCAGTGGCAACCTGCATGTTAGAGTGATGGAGAACATAAAGGGGAAGATCATCATCCAATTCAAACCCAACAAATGACTCATTTGGATATGGGGTGGACTCGAAAAAGGAGACATCAGCAGTAACAAAGTATTTGTGAAGTACTGGAGAATAACACCGGTAGCCCTTTTGGGAACGGGAGTAACCCAAAAAGATACACTTGATGGCTCGAGGATCCAACTTTGATAAACCTGGCCGATGATCACGAATAAAGCAAACACAACCAAAAACACGAGGGGGAAGAACAAAAAGTGGGTCAGAAGGAAATAGCAAGGAATAGGGAATACCACCACACAAAACAGAGGAAGGCATACGATTAATAAGATATCCAGCCGTGAGAATAGCATCGGCCCAAAAATATTTGGATACCTTCATTTCAAATATAAGTGACCTAGCAACCTCCATTAAATGACGGTTCTTGAACAAGAAGATTGATGTATCATGCCACATTTAGCCACAAACTCAGAAAATGGACCAGAAAAGTACTCCTTTGCATTATCACTTCGTAGAATTTTGATAGTCATGCCAAATTGATTTTGTATTTCAGCAACAAAATCACAAAATATGGTAAATAACTTAGAACGATTTTTCATTAAATAAAGCCAGGTCGTCCTGGAGTAGTCATCAACAAAAGTGACAAAATACTTAAAACCTAACTTAGATGTAATAGGGCAAGGACCCCATACATCTGAATGTACCAAAGAAAAAGGAGATGCAGACCTTGTATTACCCTGAGGGGAATAACTAACACGATGTAGTTTTCCAAACTGACATGACTCACATTCTAAACTAGAAAGAGAATTAAAACTGGGATCAAGTTTCTGTAGGCTTTGTAAAGACAGATGACCCAACCGGCAGTGAACCTGATGAGGAGACAGGGTACCCGAACAGGCTATGGAAGGTGCATTGTCTTCAAAAAGGTACAATCCCCCAACCCTACGACCTCTACCAAGCATCTTCTTCGTCGTCAGATCCTGAAAAACACATGAGTCAGAGAAAAAGGTTATAGAACAATTGTAAGCTTGTGTAAACTTGCTTACCGATAATAGGTTGAATGGTAACTCAGGCAAATAAAGGACAGATGACAAGGATAAAGAGGTATTAAGACAAACAGTACCAGTACCATTGACCTTGGCAATAGAGCCATTGGCCAATGTGACATTAGCAGAGGAATTCTTAAAAGAGGAAAATATACCTGAAACACCAGACATGTGGTCTGAAGCACCGGAATCGATTATCCAGGGACGAGAAGAAGAGGAAAGACACGAAATGGCATTACCTGTCTGAACAAGAGTAGCAGTGGAAGGTGAAAGTGTTGGATTTTGAAATTGATTGTACCATGCAAATTCTTCATCGGTCATTTTGACAATCCTACCCTTAGACGATCCAGGTTCGTCAACGGTGGTTGAATTGGCAAACTGCTTTTGAGGGGTTTGCCATGAAGTTTCCAACAGAATCGTTGGATGTTTCTTGGTTTACCACAATGATGACATGTGCATGTTGTCCCTGAATTACCAAGGGAGGAGTTCCCAGTGAATTGTCCCTTATTACTACCATTACCTGTACCCAGTGAGGTTCCTCCATTATTACCCTGTGCTGCAAGTGCAGAATTTTCCACTTGATTAGAATACTGAGAAGTCTCTCGAGATACCCGTAAGACTCGGGAAAAGATATCTGCAAGAGATGCCACCTTATGTCCTCCAAGAATCTGAGAACGAACAGAGTCATTCTATGTTCCAAGGCCTCTCAAGAAACCCATAACTGCAAGTTGTTCCCTCTGGTCTTGCATTTTCTTCACATCATTGCTAATAGGGAGTAGAGAATTCAGCTCTTCATACATCCTCTTGAAATCAGCAAAATACTGAGTTAAGGGTCGACCCTTCCTATCAGTCCGATAAAAATCCTGAGATAGCTCATAAATACGAGAAAGGTTGTTCTGTCCAGAGTATAGAATATTCAGATAGTCCCACAACTCCTTCGCAGTATCAATGTGGGTAACAACATCGACTATGGAGTTATCCATTGAGTTCAGTAGATGTCCGAGAATACATGCATCAACCATATCCCATATGGCATCAGTGGCATGTTTTTCCTTAGTAAGATGATCCTGCTGATCCCGACCAGTCAAAACAAGCTGCACAATTTTCTTCCGTTGATAGAAATTGGCAGCTCCTACAAGTTTCTTTTCTGTAAGTCTATGTGATGATGAAGACATCACTTCTGTGACAACTTTCTTCCCTTCTGTGTCAGCCATTAGTGCACACAGAAAAGGATCAAACAAACTATCGATCTAATCACACAAGATCAGCAAGCAGTTCCTTCAAAAAAGTACCCCCAAAGTTGTTCAAAACAGTCCTCAAAAATACTCCAAACAGTACCTCAAATAACAGCAAAGTACTGTTCAGAACAGTCCCCAAAAAACCAGAAATAGTACCCTCAATGGTACTCAAACTAGTCCCCTAATATTGGCACTAAATAGGTCCAAATATTAGCACAACATAATCAGAGATAGACTCTACAATTTCACCCAGATTATGAAAAAAAACAGACCCAAAGAATGAGGAGAGAGAACCTACGATAGGAGTTAACCTGGGCAGTTGCGGTTGAGACTTGCACACCTCAGTTTGGGCTGAAAATTGGGTCGAGTGTAGCTCTTTTATAGGCAACAAAAACCTATAAATCCTGGCAGATTCTGATGGTCAGATACAAAGTTCTTAAACTTCTTGATTCTAGGTCTTCAAGAGAGAGAAAACAGCAGTAATCTTCAATTCCAGCAGCAGAGGTGCTCAGATATCCTTCAGCTAAGGATCAAAGGCTCTTTAGAAGGTACTAAATCAGCCTGCAAAACCTTGAACAGATCTGACTTCGATTGGCCTATTTTCTGGAGATCGATTCAAAGGAAAATCCAGAATTTCTTCAATCCAAAAGAATTCCAAAACCAGACTTTCTTCTACCAATTTGAATCACCTCTTTTAACACATATGACAGATTCTCACATGCAGTCCTCCATTCCCATTCTCAGCCAACTAGGGGATGAAAAACACCCCCTTAAAGGAGCCGCGAGATTCTTAGAGAGAGACCAGAAGTCGTAGACCCTTTTTTTTCTTTTTTTTTCTTTTTTTCTAACTAGGAGGTTAGAAGGTAGGACCAATTGTTATTGTGTGGACCAGACAAGCTCTGATACCATGTAGAAAATGTAGAATAAGTAAAAGAGAGGGAGAGAGACCGAGAGAGAAAAGAGTGAGAGAGCCTTTTATGGTGGGCAGACTCAATCTTGTAGATTGGACTGCCCTCCTCTTCTTATTAAATAGATAATTCTCAACTACAGTAGTAGTAGGACAGCTGTCCTACTTTGACTAGGAATATGAAACAAACTAGGAAACTAATTAATCTAATTAGTAAATTACCACAAGTCCTAGTGTACTTGGACTCCTACCCCAATTGGGGAACTAACTTTATCGTGGGGAGGAGTCTGCGCTATCTTGCGGTCTCCTCCCTCTCCTACGATGCTTTCTAACAAGAAGAAAATTTGCAAACAAATTATTATCACTTCTCAGCTGTGAGAAATATGCAGAAAGTACTGCAATAGTGATCACAAGCATAGAAACATAAAAGCAGGCATTTCATTACCTGCAAAGCTTTTTCCCTGCAACATGCCTTCTTTAATTCTACCTCAACAAGAGGCAAAACATCAACTGTTTGAGGAAAAGAACTTAACTTCAGATCCATATTTTTAAGTATAGAGAATCTAAAACATCTTTGGTTAATTGAATAGTTAAAAAAAAAAAAAAAAAAGATATCCACATGGTCGCTAAAGAGCCAGACCTTGCACTTTCAATGACTTCCCAGCCTTCAAGATGCAAGTTAACTCCTCAATAACATTTCTTTGATCCTCCCTTTCCTGGATGTTTACTAGGACATCATGAAAACGGGAAATCCAGGAAACAGCATCACAATGATACTGCCTCAGAAGCTTCAATTCCGGAATACTGATTGAGAAACCATCTGATTCTAGGAGAAAAACTTCAATTTCCTACACACACACAGGAAAAAGAAAACTATCAATGAAGAGCCATTACTCTATTCCATGAAACACGAAATAAATTATTTGAGCTTCCACAAGGTAACAACCTTCAAACTTATCGGCCCTTTCAATATCTCACTGCATCGAGTTTGCCATGCTTCAACATGTCCTAAAAGATCTAACAGTAACTCTCTTTCAGGAAGATGAACATGAAGCTCCAACATCTATTGAATATACAGTTTCGGATTTCAGATTAAAAAAAAAAAAAAAGCATATCTTCAGAGGCACCAAAAAATTAAGAGAATGAATTGTCATTACAGAATGAAGCAAAGTAATACACCTCTGACTTTAACTTGTAAAGAGCATCTACTTCAGTAGCAGCGGGTCTTTTCTCTGAGACACATTTTTGTACACTCTCCCTCCAAACCTAAGCAATCAACAAAGGGATCAAAGTGGAAATAAAATGAAAGCAAAGAGTGAAATAAGACCATCACTCTGAACTGTAGCGCAACCATTAACGCATCAAGCTAAGCTACTGTAATAGGAAATGAGAGTATAGAAGAAAGATCAAATGGAAATGAGAGTATAGAAGAAAGATCAAACTATAAAACAGGTGCAAAAGGAAAAGAATGTGTCAATATGAAAGAATATCAATTCAAGTTCACCCCAAATAAAAGAAACAAGAAATGCAACAAAAGAAATCCCTTTCATCTTTTAGAGTCCTTAACATGCAATCACTTTCTCACCAGTGCAGTCATCATCAGTATATAAAATTATAAATGTTAAAGTGAGTCCTCTGCATGAATTCCTCTGAATGGGTAAACCAACCATTTCTTCTTCATTCACCCAAAAAAAAAAACCATTTCTTCTTCATGCTCTAAAATTAGCTTCCGAAAAAGACATTATATGGCCTCGTTAAAACAGTTAATTCTAAAATTAGGATTCATTTCATGTCGCAAATAGAGTCTGGTATGTGCACAATCAGTCCATGAAGTTTAAGTGCCAGTTGAGCCACCATGCAGTCCAAAAATGAGACAATTGGACAGAATATATCCACAGACCATGGAGAGATCTCCATCCTATAACTTTTTGGGGAAGGGGTTAAATATGTGAGATTTGAAAATCTTCTGAAAAGGTAAATACGGGAGACAGCTCAGAAAACCCTGAAGATTTTAGAAACATAAGGCAAAAAGAAAAAGATTATAATAAGGAATTTTCTGCCTTGAATTTTTTTTACAGTTTCCAGAGCATGGAATTGCCTCGAAGTTCTATAAAAGTTACCCTTTCTCTCAATTGTCTTCTCTCAGTAGTACATACCAATAGAGGAAAGCCAAAGGGGAAGTAAAGCAATTTGCAATTTGTAAATTCCAACATATATCAAGATTTCTACAAAATGTCATAGGTCAGCACAGTATTTTGCCAGTTTTAAATGATCAAGTGATCATCAAACACAATAGAACCATGACTCTAACAACTAACGATAAGAAAAACTAAAAGGCAAATACTGATCCTCAACATAGGAAAATAAATGCAAGCCAATTTTCTTACACAAAATGATAATAATAAGAAATGACAATGTACAGAGCATAAGTAGTCTGCTGTTGTCCAAAATGTGCCAGTAGATTATACCTTTACTGAAGCAATCTCATCTGCCAACTTAACACTTTCTTCTAGATAAACTGGCAACACACTTGCCCTGGAGTATAACATTTCCAGTTCAGCGAGCTGCATCAAAATTTGAGAATGTGCCAAGGAGATAAAAGATGTCAATCAGAACCATTAAATTACTCAATAGAAATATGAAAAATGGGCATCAACAGAGAAAGCAAGGGGCAAGCAAAGGAGGAAGTAACATGGCAGCTCAAAACAAAAATAAATTAGTCTTACCCAAAATATAAAAATAAAAGAAAAACTCTACAGTAACCTTCAAAATAGATTTAGCAAATGGACAGAAATCATGACAATGATCAGATAGCAACAAGTCATTCAATATGACGAGACTGGTACAAGACAACTTCTATACAACCATTAAATGCATGCAAATAGAGAAGATCTAGAAAATTGATTTATCAAAAGAAAAATCATTAAAAGAGAGAAAGGACAAAGATGAATGACATATGATCATCAGTGGTCCAAACATTAGGAGATTTGTTATACACACACACACACACACACAAGTGAGATTTGTTATATTTTTCACCAAAGAAATTGAGTATTGTCATGGTGTACCACAAAAATTGGGGTTACCAGAATAAATGGGGGAAGGTTCTCAATACATCATCCAAGACCAGAAAGAAAAGAAACACAAGTAAAATCATAATTTATTTACTCACAGAGACATGTGAAAATGTTGAAAGAGCTTGTTCCATTTCTCCAACTAAAATCATCGCATTTTCTGCATAGGCCTGTATAGAGTGAAACAAACAGCTGTTGAACTGCAAATGTGCCAAGATGAAGTTAAAATCCTCGAAATATTATGTACCCAAACTTCCTGACCTTTAACTTAAGATGATCGGGCTCATTACAAGGCACAGGGTTAACCTTCAACAAAGTCTCCACATCTCCCAACGACACCTTTACATTATTATTGCTATCACCTGACCAGGTCTTAATTTTAGATAGGCAATCTTTTACTTTTTCAGCCCACTTCTGAGCTTTAACTAAATTGATTGCCATGTCCCTAACCTGCATATCCAAAGTCCAAGTGTTGCACAGATGTTTGTATAGAATTAATATCGCTTTCCTCAAGAAGGTATTCAAGAAGTTTACAAGAAACAACCAATTTATAATATACCGGATCCATTTCCAGACCACCCCAAAGAAATTGCTCAGCTTCCTTTAGTGCATTAATATAAGCAGCCCTTGAGAATGGAGTTTGCAATATCTTGCATGAACTCAAAATCCATTCTTCAGCAAGTTGGGCCTGACTGGCAAGTCCACCTTTCACCTGCTAAAAAAAGAAAGTAAAGTTAGGAATCAAATATAATTTAATTGGATAATTAGCCAGTTACCATCACTGAATTGCCAAATATGACAAAAAATACTTTCTACCTCCATAAGAATGGAAACACACGTGAGTAACAAAAAGGAATGAAATACAATGAATGACACAACTATTTACAAATACTATTATAAGAGCTATCGCATGTTCTGAATAGATATCTCCACAGAAGAACAGTCATAAATGCCACCATTTTCCTTTTTCTCCAGGCAAGCAACAATATGTATTCAATCATAGAAACAAAGCAGAAGACTACTCGTAAGAGACGTAAACCCCCGAAAAGGAGAAAAGAGTAGAGGAAGAAAAGTAAATCAAGCAAAAGAAGCAGCCATATAAAAGAAATTAGGTGAAAGCCCCCTAGCTTCACACCCAACAACAATGACCCGCACCATGTGCTGCAGGAGCATCCTTACTGTAATTTGTCAATCTGCTTTCTTTGGTATGTATTCACTAAATTTTGCAAACCACGATATTTTTTAATTAATAACTCCTGATTTTACTATTTACTGTAATCCCAAAAATTATTATTCTAGCAAATACAGTTTTTAGTAATTTAAGTAAGCTATTGTTGAGTCACATTGGGAGTTTTAGTTTAGCTGGTAATTAAGTTTTTGAGTGCTAGTTAGATTAGGATTGGGAAAATGTTTAGTTTCAGACTAACAGTAGTGGCTTAAGTTGATCCAATTAGGAATTGTTTAATAATAATAAGGATTAGTTTTAGTTTTGAATCTTTCAATTCATTAATTCAATAATGTGATGATAACTGATTATGGTTGAGAAAGGGTCTTTTTCTACGTTTTGATAGTAGTGAACACTGAACAGTTGATGCAGATCCGTTAGATGGATCTGCAAGTGATGGGCTCCTTGAGATGGGAGGAAGGTGATCCAATCTGATGGATAGATGTGATTAAAACTGATCTCAGATATAATGGTCAGAGTTGATCAAGAATGATACCAGAGTTTGAATAACACTAGATTTTAACATCGGAAATTCGAGATTTTAATCAAGAAATATCCAACTAGAATCTGAGAGATCGATGGGTAAAATTTGGGGAGATAAAGTAGGGAAGTAATCCTAAGATTTAGGATGAGAAGTAGCATTCGATGGAAAGAGGAGGAAAGGGAAATCTGTTGAGCTTGTCCAAAGAAGAAATAGGAGGAAAAGAAGGGGAGAGAGAAAAAAAAGAGAAAGAAAGAAAATTTCCAGCCGTGGGGGAGAAGAGAGGAGAGAGAGGACGAAAAAGAGAAGTATCTCTTACCTCATAGAGAAAAGAGAAAGGAGTCAACTAGGCCATTAGTCCCCTCACAAAATCAAATAAAATTAATCCATTACCTCTCTTGTAGAGAGAGGGGGTAGGACAGTTACAGTCATAGGGATAAAAATAACCAAGAAACAAGCTAATTTTCTACCTAGGACAGCAAAAAATAGAACTTCCTAAACTAGGACTCCAGCCTTAAGACCACTAATAAAATATTAATTTCCGTGCACCCCTTTACACCCCCAACTTTCGGGCTTTATATGTCATCCCATTACAATAATAAAGTCCAAAAGCTAAGGCCCAAACCAAACCATTACTAAAATCTGAACCAAATTCAAACTCGGACTGCATTAACAGTCCTCTCCTCTCTTTTCTTCTCTTTGTCACAATCGTTGTCATGGCACCAAAGCAAGCCAAGCAGTGGCCAAGCACCTTGTCTCCTTAGCACCTAGGCAACTATGGTGCACACATACAAAGGGGGTTTTAGATTTAAAAAATGAAATTTCGCCCCTTTAAGAGGTAACTTGAGGACTCATATATAAAATGAAATTTTCATTTTTTTTTTTAACTTTAAATATGAGAGGGCAATGTATAAATTTAAAGAATATCTTATTCAAAATTATCATCTTGAGAAATGAAACCCAAAGGATGCGTCTTCTTCTTCCTCTTTTGATATAGACGGCGGAAGCAAAGAGGTGGTCATTGCAGCGGCAGTTACAGGTATGTACCATCCAGTTCATCCTCCTACTCCTCCTTTCACTTCTGGCAAAGACAGCAGCGGTGGTTGTAGCAGCAATGGCTGTTTTATTTTTTGCTATAAATCCAACTTTGTGACTGCTGCTTTTTTTTCTGCTTTTGTCTTCAACTATTGCGGCGGTGGACAGTGATGACAGTCGCTGCCACTGCGACTCTTCTAGTGGTAGTGGCAGGCTCACAGCTGCTACTGCTTCTCCACATTTTTCTTCTCATTCTTCAATCCTCCGCCCTTTCGGACTTTCCTTTCCCCCTATTTTCCCTACCCCCTCTCCCCCCCCCCTTCTTTTTTCTACTTCTTTTTTGGGACATGGATGCCTAGACAACTTGGTGGCCAGTCATCGAAGAACTGGAAAACCGCCTGGGCACCAAGCCTCCTGGGCGATGCCTTGACAGCTATACTTTTTTTCTAATCTCTAACCACTCAATTATGTTTGACAATCAATCAATCGAGTCTATTATTTGTAATCTCTTACAATTTCTCTTATCCCAAATTACTTGATAATGTTTAGACTTCAGAGGTCTGTTTCAAATTTCTTACAATTGCTGCAACAGCCTTCAAGTATTTTTCCAATCAACTGAAGAATTCTGCGCATATTATAAAATCAATTGGTTTCTTTAGTCCATTTTTCTGCAGCAACTCATTTTCTATCAATACATCATTCATGTCACCCCACCGTTTTTGGCAAGTCATCATCCCCCTTCATACTAGCAGCAGCCCAATAACCAACACTATAGCCCTTTAATATTGTCAGACTCACATCTGGTCCATAGTCATCTGATTATATATTCAAACCAGATTGAAGAACCCTCAAATTTGACTTTGCTAGAAGTGGCCTTGTTTCATATCTACAGTCTAGCATAGGCCCTTCCCATGCTTTACTCCATCAATAATCAATCCTATACTTCTTACTAAACTGCGATGGCTTCTTTAGTCGACCATACTGACTTTCCCAAGACATAACTCTATTTTTTTCTCACCCTATGTCCTCTTCTACATGAATTTAATTATTCTATCCCATTGACTAACAACTTGGCCCCTTTTCTCCACTTACAGCCCCTGCTCTAAATCCTAACTCAAACCCTTAAGGTCAGAGCCGTTAAGCTCTTAATCATCCCCAAATCCAACCTTAGTTTCCAGTGCACTTCATAGTATTTGGTAAGAACAAATTCAACCTCAATTTTGTCTTACATTTATATAGTAATTCCTTCTTTTCATCAACTTCAAAGGATAACAAAAAAAGATACCAAACCCTTGTTTTGAAATGCGCCACCAACCACTTGTGATCAAACATGCTTAATCGAGCATCTTGAAGTGACCAGCTAGAGACCAGGAAAGAATTGTAGCAAAAATAAGGCTTTTATCAGCAACCATAATTAAAAATAATAATAATTATAATTATAAAAAATAAATAAAATAAAAAAACGGCACTTAATTTTTCAAATTCAAGAGTTCGCCTCAACATCGAACAACTTGCCCTCCGATGGTCTAAGAATAGTGATGTTGTCATTTTTTTCAAAGCTAAAACTGAGTAAGTTAGGAGAACAGAAGAGAAGAAACAATGTTAGAAAGTAATAGTAAAAATTAGCAAAGAAATGCAACAAGGAAAAAGACTACTTTTTTGGTCATAGCAGATGACTCTTTCAAACTTGTAAACTGTCTCCTGGGAATTCTACTTCGGGGTGTATGCTCAAGGTTACATTCATCCACCATATGCACCATTTCATTCAAGTCAGCAAGTGTGTGGCGATAAAGAAGACAATGTTTGCTGGGACTGCATTCACAGAGATGCTCCCAGTGCTGCATAAGAGACAAATAAAGCTTGAGGATGAAGTGTTGCAAAAGAATTATATCTAACTACTAACAAAGGCTAACAGAAGCTTGACCAAGCTGAAACAGTCAATAACTACATTAACTCATTCTTTAAGGACAAGGCCAGAAGGCCCATAACTACAAGGAAGGTGAACAAGGCGCAAAAGCAACGGTTTACCAAGTGCCCTCATTTTTAATTCAATGATTAAATTTACAAAAGGAAACAGCTTGAGGCAACAAAACGAAACAAGCTCAGGAAAAGCCACAGAGCCAAGAACCCAATCAAAACCCACACATTTAAATATAATATTTTGTCATTTAAGACGAAATATCTTTCCTTCTTTTTTGGGGGGATGGATGGCGAGGAGGATATGTTAAATTAAAACCATACTTCTTTTATTACTGAATACCAAGGTTTGTGATTTCGAATTCTACCAAAACTTGCCATGTTTCAGCTGACCATTTCAGAGGTCAAATGTATTTTGGCCTAAAACTTCAGGGAAACCCTAATTAAGCATTTCCAAATTTTTTTGGAACTTCAGAATTTTTTTTTTTTTTAAAAC
Source organism: Macadamia integrifolia (assembly GCF_013358625.1). Taxonomy (NCBI): domain Eukaryota; kingdom Viridiplantae; phylum Streptophyta; class Magnoliopsida; order Proteales; family Proteaceae; genus Macadamia; species Macadamia integrifolia. The sequence continues at coordinate 83,008 of NW_024868244.1, forward strand.
CAAAATGGTAGTTTAGTTTCGTCAAACATTATTCTACACATAATTTAGTATTAGAACACAACAAAAATAATAAAAATAACTAAAATATGCAATAAGAATTAAGAAAATATTTTTAAAATTACATAATGACAAAGTGATGCGGTGCAAAGCCAGTCCAAACAGGCCCCTCATGCACCATTTCTTGGAGATCTATTCCATACAGAAGTTCTAACATTGACTTCTCAAGGAATATGACCATAAATGTGGCAAACAGTTTTCCTTTTGTAATTAGATCAGCAAATAATTTCAAATCAAACTATAGCTGAATTCACATACCTCCAGACACACAAAAGTAGATGGTCTGCAGCTGCAAACTACTGTCGAAAGATACAAGTACTGCTGGCATATTATGCATGTAGGATCCTACAAAAGCCACCAGGCATCACCAGAAAATCATATCCAGATCATTATCTCGCTATCAGAGCCACAGGCATCAGCAGCAAGAACATAATTACCTCTTCAGTACCCACATATTCAGGATGTTTCCTTGGAGACATAGGAGATGAACCGACAATGCCACATCTCCAGAGTCGCTCTCTCCAAGTTTTCTCTTTGGTGAAAATTCTTAACAATTCTTTCTTTAAATAAGGTGATACCTTGCTATCATAACCACTCTGCTAGATTCATCAACAAGGTAACAATAAAAAAGATGTGGCAAACAACTAAAAGAAGGAAAACAATATGATTAATTCTACAAAGAAATAAGACAATGGTCATTTTCAAGTTAAACAAACAAAAGGACATGTGACAATGAGATTAGATAGACATAACTAAATACAGGATTTTACACCCGTCAATCTGCAGTCAAATAGTAGGAGTATCCTGAGAAATAACTACAGGTAAAGCAAAATAAGCAAGCACCAAGGTAGGCCAGTGCATTAGACAAATAGGTATTTCCTAGTTCACCAAAAAAAAGGGTCAATATTGAGAGATTGAAAACAAGCTACAGATGAACTGTAGAATAGATAAAAAGCAGACAACCCCACCCTGGAAATCGCAGCAAGAATTTCCTTTTTTTTTTTTTTTGGGGGGGTGGGGTCATGTAGAGTCATTTTCTTGTAGAGCATATACCTTGGAGATACTGTTATAACTGTCCATTCTTCTTATTTCTTTAATAAGTAATAACATTTCTTTGCCTTTTTTCTTTTTAGTGAAGATCAGAATGAGTAAGGAAGCAGGCTCAGAGATCCAGAATGGTTACAACAGAAAGAAGAAGGTGTTAGCTAAACTTTATGGATTTCAAAGCTTTCTAGGAGAGAGAATTTTTGTTTTCCTTGCCTCCATCAAAAACCCGATGCTATACTCCGACCAAATGCTCCAGCAAATAGGAGCAGGGGGAAGTTTCCAGATGCTGCTTCTACAAGCACACAGATAACCCCTCCAATTTTAGAGCAGCATTGCCATCAGCAAGACTAGCCCAGAGTTGTCTTCAAGCCTGCGGAGTAAGCCCCCAAGCTTTCCAGGAGAAAGGGCAAGGCAGAAAGTAAAGACAGGACTTTCAGTTCAGTACCAAATAATATGCAATGATTGGGCATGGTCCAGCCCCTCAAGACAATCCGAGAAAGAATTTTGTCTTCGAAAACTGTCCTTAGAACCTCACTTCTCTAGGAACCTTTAGCTTCCATAAAATCTTGAACAAACAGATCTGATGCCAAGAACCATTACCTTTACCCTTTTTTTTTTTCCTTTACAGAAAAGGTAAGTGTTGGAATATCTATCCACGATAGGGGGAGTGTCCCCATCGTGACATGGTTATCTTAGTTACTTTCCAACTTAGATTAGGTTGTTTACTTTCCTAGTTAGACTAGATCTCTAATTTCCTAAATTAGAGTTAGACTAGGATTGTCTTTCCCATTCCACCTATGATTGTACTTGGATTTACTTATTATAAATATATAATGGATTGAGACTGCCAGAGACACATCGGCTGCTCCTCTCCCTTGCCGTCTCTCTTCTTCTTCCGTAATCCCTTTGTCTCTCTTCTTTCTTCTTCTTTGATTCTGGTTCTCAAATTTCTACATGGTATCAGACCCACGAAGAAACCTGTGTCTGATTAGTGTTGCTGAAAAAAAAATTCTCCTCTGTTATTGTTTAGTGCTACTGCTGGTTTCGTCTCAAGGGCAGGTTTCATATGGGTTTTGTATAAAAATCATACCAGGGATTGTGAAGTTGTTCTGCTGATTAGATGATCAAAGCTTCATCTAGGAAAGGGTCAATTGTCTGATTTTCTGATTGCTGATATTGCTGAACTAGGGTTCACTCGATCTTATTCTTGACTGCTGCTAAAATCCCCTATCGTGATCTCCCATCAATCGCTGCTACTAATTGAAGGCACAAGTTCTCTTTGCTGATATGGTTACTGTTGGTCGAAAACTACAGCCCATCAAAGCTGGATTGTTCTCCTTTGTAGCTCATTGGTTTGACCTGATATATTCAGCATAGTCTTCTCTTTGATCGGCGATTGCGACCCATTTGTTTCAGCCCCAAAGGATCCCTCTACCGTGAGTTCAAGATCAGGATTCATACCTGTTCTGTTCAGTACTGCCAGATCTGAGTTGTAGGAGCGACAACTCCTTTTTTGCTAGCTGTTTTGAGGAGGATTGTTGTTGGAGTCAAGAGAGCATATGGTTTTCCACCGTCGCCTGGAATCCTAGGCTGAACTGAGAAGAACTGCAGGACTTCCCTCCTCCACGAGGGTTTCTTGTTCTGCCATAGAGCTGCTGCGAGAGGTTGAAGACAACCCCAATCGTGAGTTGCTATATCAATCTCCCCTTTTTTTTTATTTTCCCAAATTTACCCCTCCTTTCTCCCTTTATTCGATTTAGTCCATATTTTACACTCCCTCCCTAGTTTACCCCTGTACCCCTGGACAATAAATCTAATTCCTATTATGTTTTAGCCCCACTTAGCCTGCCTAAAACCCCCTTTACAATTCTAGTTATTTCCCAAATTGCCATTATTTCTCATTATTTGAGCTATTTTTCAATCAGATGGGCTCATAAATGATCCAATTTCGATTTTCTGAACCCAAATCCATATCTAACCTTGAGATATTTACCAATAGCCCCATGAAATATTCTGGTTAATTATGATTCTGCCATTACCACTTGTTATTGCCTATTATGAACTGGATGGGTCTATACCAAACTCAATTAGGTATTTTAACCCCGGTTCCACATCACTTGGGGATTGCATGAAGTAATTACAAAATTGCCATTAGGCATATACATGTGCCATATTATTGCTCTGGTGGGCCCGAAATCACATCTTTGGGCTTGACAATGTTTTTGGCACCGGTATTGACATGTCATGCTAATTGGAGATTGTTTATTCAGCCTTGCTGCTGTGAGGTGGAGATTAGACATTATTTTATGCTCTTAGTTAAGGGTTTATTCGGGATGTTGATTATTGGAATTATTTGTTCATGTGTAATGCTACACGTAAGGGGGAGATTAGGGATTTTTATCTGTTGGAATTATTTGTTCACATGTAATACTACATATGAGGGGGGATTGGAGACTTTATCAACTCTGCACAATTCATCAATTGGAGATTATTATTAGTGAAGATTATTTATCTGCTCATGTCTTCAGTAACAATTTTAACTTTTGAAGGGCAAAACTAATGAAGCAATATCTTAAGATGAGGTGATCTCATAAGGATCTAAGTTGCTGCCCTCCATCTTTACCTCCGTCAAAGTATGATTGGTGTTTTTGAAGATTGACTGTCCACCTTGTGCAATTGAATTGATTCTTTTCTTTGAAGATCGAGTTCTTCCCTTATATTGAAGATCGTCTTCCCCTATTGGAAATAAAGTTCCGCAATTATTGGAGAGCATCCGTCATTGTTACCTGTCTGCTGCTATGGGGATTGTGGTTGACGATATCCACCGTTTCTGCGATTTTTTGTTCTTCCTTTTGGAGATCAAGTCTCCTCCTTTTGAAGATCAAACACTACACATGATGGTGATTATCTACCGACCATTTTGTTCGTTGTTGATGGTTCGACACAACCTTTTTTATCTATTGATGCTGCTAATGTTGATGTGCCTAAGTTGATATTGTTTCTATGGTGGTTGATTGAAGTTCCCACTATTCATTGGAGTCTACAAGACTAATGATGCATTTGATTTTCTATTTTCGATGGTCCAAGTTGGAGCTTTCTTTAGATACATGTATACTCCAGCTTGAGGGGGAGTGTTGGAATATATATCCATGATAGGGGGAGTGTCCCCATCATGACATGGTTATCTTAGTGACTTTCCAAGTTAGATTAGGTTGTTTACTTTCCCAGTTAGACTAGATCTTTAGTTTCCTAAATTAGAGTTGGACTAGGATTGTCTTTCCCATTCCACCTATGATTGTACTTGGATCTCCTTATTATAATGAAGAAAGAGAAGAAAATGAAGGTATCAATCACCACTTTCTTCAAGGAAATGCTTGTTTCTACAATTGGATTATCACACAGTGACATGCCGATCCTAGATTCATTAACTAGAACTTTTCCTATCAAGACATGGGATCCTAGTGGTCCTTGAGGACAAGGACAATTCAAGGGGGAGGGAATGTTATGTGTTACTTTTTATGTAGGGAGACTGCCAAAGACACATAGGCTGCTCCTCTCCCTTGCCGTCTCTTTTCTTCTTCCCTAATCCCTTTGTCTCTCTTCTTTCTTCTTCTTTGATTCTAGTTCTCAAATTTCTACAGCAAGGAACTGGACGAATTATAGCCAAAAAAAAAAAAAAACAATCTGTACACCCAAGATGCTGTAAAATTGAGATGACAAGCCATTTAATGTCGGTCACAAAGGCTTTAAAATAACAAAAAACACTGCCCATTATAAAATCAGCCCAATTATCCCATCTTTCAAACCCACATGTTGCCCAGTTTGATTATGTACTTTCCTTTCCTCTTCTTTCTTTCAGTTTGATTATGTACTATCTTTTCTTCTTCTTTTTTAGGATATTATGATCATGCAATTTCTTTCATTCACTTTCACCCATGTTAACTACTTTGTGATTAACTTTCCCATCTTAAACTAGAAATAATGCTTTCAGAGTATATCAATTGACAATAAAATAGTCTTCAGCATAATGGATTAGTCGAAGTCAGCCAATCCAACGGATCTGAGGCACCTAATACTGAATCAACAATACACATGCCCATGTCTAGAAAACATAGGTGCAGTCAAACATGTGAGTGCTGACTGCATGAGGAAAAAACAAGCTCTCATTAACAAATTTCAAAACATGCAGGCAGAGACACAACAAGGTTAACTTACCAAAATAAATCCCCCTAAAGCAAAAAAGAAACAACCGCCACCTATTTAAGTTAGCATCACAATAATGTATACCGAAGCTTGTGCTGGATCATGACAATCAAGATAGCATGAAACCTAAAGAAATGACAGATTATGGATCTGAACCTTGACCACCACACAAAGTAGCTCCTCATGAGATAAAACAGCAGCTTTGTGATACGACCGATACAGTTCAGCTCCAAGCCCACCATGAGGCAGCCAATCAGCAGGGGCAAAATTGACTGCCTCAGCACAGTTTAAGCCTGAAAGTGAAAGGATAGGGTGCTTAATGACAATTTTAGGAGCTAGTTATTACTCAATATCATTTGAGAATTCCTCCATAGAGAGACGTGAAGACTGTTAACAGCTCACCAAAATTGAAACCTCCATGGAAAGATCTGGGAAAAGTGATGACAAAGTTCCCAGGCTCCTAACACAGAAGAAAGCAGATACTGGAATTAATAATTCGCATTCAACAAATCAGACAAATAAACACCAACAATTCAAAGGAGAAAAGGAGTACGCAACTTAGAAAGTACATGGCCAATATTAAATGCATAGACTGAGCAAGTGAACAGTGCACCATCACCAAAAAGTAAAATATTACAGAAATTAGAAAGTACAGCACACACATTTAATGTGTAGCAGAGTGAGAGATTCAGAAATTCTAAAAAACCAGACCAGATTGCATGTTTGAGCAAGAGTTTGACCAGAATATGGCATATTTTGGTTCGGTAATACCATAGAACCGCATCAAACCAGAAGGTTTTGATGGTTTTCTACAACCCACAATAATCATCCAGTCCAATTTGAAGCTTGATGTTTTGTTTGATGTTTTCAGAAAATTTTACAGTTAGAACTAGAAGAAGTGCCGAATTGGATTTCCTCCGAAATGGATAGTCTAATAAAAATAAAAATAAAAAAACCCCGATCTCAAACTAGTAAGGCCAGCGAGAGATCAATCACAACAGGATAGAAAATAGGGACAAACAAATGTTGACTATTAAGAACAAAATTCTAACACTTTTTTTTTTTACATTTGAAGTAAGAAATATGTTAAGATTGTGTTTTTTACAGTTGTTTAGCACTTTAGCAAAGGGCTTATTTGTAATAGATGTTAAATCAAGGGTATACTTATCCCTAATATTATTTCATTAATATAAATATATTTTGTAGCCACAACTGGAGTATTCTGCCAATCGTGAGTAACAATTTTCTTCTCCCAGCTTGCGACACCTCCCTCTACATTATTAGCACTGATTTCCTGTAATTGATATTATTTCATGGTATCAAAGCGGGTTTAATCAGTTTTTGTCATCTTTCTTTTCTCTATTCTGAAAACCCTAAATGGTTTTCTCTTGCGGTGTGAAGCCATCAATTGCTGACCTTTTTTTTTTTTTTTTAACCATGAAACCCTAGTTAGTAATGCATAAAGAAAGGATTTTCACTGGTGATGATTGCTGCCCTTCTGAAGTACTGATGCAGTTGATGTTTACAAATCTTACATTCAAGATGAAGCCCTACCCTATGCATGAAGTTTACTGCACAAGGAATTAAAATTTTCTCACCTGTGATTTTTTTTCTCCATCCTGTGGCTGAAGGTTGGTGATGTTCCTGCTATCAGCACTTCTCCCGATTATTATATGCGGCTGTTGCTGCCTCATTAATTTCTGATCTACCTAATTCTTGATCAACAGATCAGTTTTCATTCAAGTTCTTGCAAAACCTTAATTTGGTCCACGATTTTCAAGAAACCTACTATCCTTGGTCTGATCATTGTGAGCATCGTGAGATTGTGCACTTTTTCTCTATATGTTGCCGGTTATTTGAGCAAATTTTCAGGTTTTTTCTGTCAAGTGTCAACCTTTACCCTATGCAATTTTAGGGCTTCTGTTGTCTATGACTTTTTGAAGAGCTGTCTCCCTGTGACTTGTTTCCCCATAGCTGCCTCAAAAAAGATTCAAAGGGTGCCTAAAAACCTAAGTTTGGATCATTCAACAAGTTGAAATCAGAGATTGAAAGAGATTTCACAAAAAATGTAGGTTTCTCAAAAACTTGATCTTTGTGTTTAAATCATTGTTTTTATTCTTATTTTTTTCCTATAATCAATGATTTAGGTAAAACTAACCCACCTATAAAGAAAGTTGAACCAACCAAAACCTGTGAAGAAGAAGAAGCAAAACCGAGAGAGATCTAAACCCACGGGAGTTAAGTTGACATGGCCATCTTAATGCCCACCTTTATTTATATTCCAATAAGCAGAGTCATGGTAGGAAACCTACTATGACTCAAACATCTAATTACAATCTAATAAGGAAAACAAAAAAAAAACCCTGGACTCTAAGACTCAACTCATAGCACAATAGGAACACTCCCCTATCGTGGACACTCTTTGACACCACCCATAGCATCAAACTTCATCATTCGCAAAGATTTGTACTAGAAATTTCACAGAAAAATTAAATTTATTTATGTTTATATTTTTTTTTTTTCTTTCAATTTCTTCCAAAGCCAAGTCCCATGCCCCTTTGGGTAAACATCATCTTAGTCATTCGTATTCTTGAAGACTCTTCCAGCTATGAGTTTGAACCAACCCGACATGTAACTATGTAAGAAACCCCATCTTTATAACAATTTCAATTGAATGCACTTATTTCATTACATTTATGTAGCAGTTCTCCATTTTAATATTTATGCATGGTACATTTTATATATTGCTTATTAATAATGTTTTTGCCCCGAATATGTATTTCCTTGTGTATCTTGACCACTTCCATGAGTATCTCACGTATCTTGCGTATCTCTGATACAATACGATATGCGAAACCAATAGTTTGAACTTTGGTCCCACCTCACAAGAGGCTTTGTTCTGGGGGATTATGAGGTGGGGGTTTAAAAAGAAAACAGAAGGAAAAAAAAATTCATGCTCACTTGCAGCAAACAATAGTCTTATGCCCATAAAACAAACCTGTAGTACACTGTAGACAGGAACACCATTTTCTTGCAAAACGGAGGGGTTCAGCATGGTGACAAGCTGGAAGAGCAAATCTGGCTGTGCATCAAATAGATCTGGGAGACTGTTCTTCATTACCTACAAACAAAAAACTGGAATTTGTTATGAACATTCATATAGTAAGAACAGACAGTCCAGATCAAATTCATTGCGCACCCATAGGAACAATATCATATGAATGTAGATAGCATGACCACAAGCAATAGAAAATATTGAAAATGAATCCATCTCACAGCAAGATATTCAAATCTGAAATAATCAAATCCAGAGAGTTGTTCACCTAATCAATAATCATGAATGAAGAAAGTCAGAAACACTGTAACTTCAGTATGCCTCCAGAATTTTATCGCTAAATGCTCAATAAAATTAATTAGACAATAACTAATTAGATAAAGTAACAACTTTGAACATATCCTAAGCTTCTGTAAATTAATTAGATTATAAAATTATTAGATAAATAACTACCCTGAACATATCCCAAGATTCTGCCTCAACAATTTTTAGATCAAACACCCACAAAATAAACTTAAACCAGATTATTGAATGATGATCCATTAGAAAGAAATGCATGCAATGACAATAAACCTAAACCAGACAATTGAATACCTGCTCAAAGGCATCAGCTTCGGTACCAGGGACACTGTACCAGCATTTTGGCTCTCCCCTAAAGGCATAAGATTAAATGTCAGCAGCGATACATGATACGAAAATGGAAAAAACTTATTTAACCAATTTTTACACAAGCAAAAGGAAAATTTCCACTACTTGAAGAACTACCACATGAAGAAAAATTTATCAATGCCAAATAACAAAAATTATACAGGGCATTGGTTTAGAAGTTTCTGTGATACTGATTTTTCGGCATGCCCTGTGCAAAAAAGCTAAAGGCTAATTAATTATGCATACAATTTGTTGACTATTCATGCCAAGATGTGGCCTTTTAAAGAACCACAAAAATGGGAACTTATATGATTGTATCACATGACATGTATCCACCAGAGATTAACCAGAATAAAAAACTCCAAACAGCAACCAGCAATAAGAAACTAATCAAAACGTAATTCAGTATCCAACATCAATACACAAAATGCCTTCAGGAGGTGATTGACCTTATCATGTCAAGGACAGCTAGATGGCTGTCACTTCATAAACCTCTCAAGTTATTATATTGACCACTTCTTGAAGCACTGGAACTAAGAAGCTTCATTGGGCGTGAGTCACATGCAAGTTCAGCATGTGTGGATCTCCACTCCCCGCAATATCATCAAGCTCAATGTTGAGGGAAGCTCTGTGGGTAAAACAGGGCCCACAAGTGGTGTTTAGTGATCATAATGGATGTGTTTTGTTGGCAATTTCTGGTCCTATTGGTAAAATTCATTCCATTTTGGATAAGCACAAGGTGATTATCAAAGGGTTCATAATCTCCATAGCACAATAAAATAATCATTGAAGGTGATTTGGAGACTGTTGTCTGTTGGCAGCAAGCTCGTTTGGTGGGCCTTGGAGATCCCTGTATTTCATTAGGAAAGCTAGGTCTTTATTCTTCTCAGAGAGTTTCTCCTATTTCTATTAATGCTCTAGCTGATTAGTTGCCTGCAGAGGGGTCACCAGGGAGCCTCTGTTGGGGCTTTATCTGGTTGTACAGCCATCATAGGATGTCTTTTTGACACAGCTAAGGATGCTCGTCTTATTGTTCTCATTATGTACTATCTCATGTACCTTCCTCCTTGTCTCAAACTCTCAATAATATCCCTATGTTATCTATCCATGAATAAGGGACCCTATGCAAGATCCTGAGCAACAAGGAGGCGCAGGGGATTTTTTTATTTTATTTTTTGTGGTAGGAGGAGACATCAGGATTAAACACAGTTGATTCCTGCATTCATATCTCACAATTTGGGGCAAAAAGCAAAACAAAAGAATTTTTAGCTCAGTGATCAAAAACGAAAGTGAAGACTGAACTCACCGAAGACACATGTCAAAGACACCTCACTCACTGGAAACTACAATAGTTATTGAATTTGAGTGTGATGGATGTATTGAATGGGCAAGCAGTAAATATTGGAGAATCTAACAGAAGAATCAAGCAGTGAAAGAAATCTGGAAAGTTTGCAATGAAGTCTCAACGCTAAGCTATCTTGAACCAGGAAAAAAAATTTCCCTTGCATAGCTGTATGGGTGAAGGTAGGTACAAAATTTTCTCTAGAATGAAGTACATCTGAAGACACTGACTAGTAACAAGTGACAATTGACAATCTGATCAACAGAGGACACTGGATTTTGAATGCTAGCCTAATTTGCCAATTGCATGCAGGGTTGGCTGCTGTGCACCTCTAATTGCAATGTCCTACACTGGCTAATATGGATGGGGTAATAATGTCCAACAATCTGAAGAAAATGTCATCCAGTTGGATGAAAATATATTTAGGATAAGAGGTCAAATGTGCAGGCTTCAATTCCAGGATCGTTGTTTGGAATACATGGCAGGGAGAAACAAAATAGTAACCGAAAGCAACGAAAAACATCCTTATAAGGTGCAAAAGAGTTCTTCAGGAAAGAACCCCAAGGGGGCTGCTCGGTTGGCAAAAGACCAATACCTCAAAATTAAGAGGTCATGAGTTAAACACTCCTTCGGGCCTACTAGTTAAAAAATATATATATGGAGTTCTTCAAGGAAGAATTTTGGCGGGTGTCTACTTACACAAAGTTCAGCAATTTGACAGATTTTTTTCAATTATGGAGAGAATGGAGAACTAATTTTGTAAAATTTTACTTTTGTGTAGGCTTATAGGGGCCAGTAAAGAATAGTCGGGTTTTCACCATTCTCCTTCCTTTGATAAAATTTCTGACATAAAAAATATAAAGAAAAGTAAAAAAGCAAAACCAAAATGCACTATTTAGTGGACATTCTGGGGATCGGGTTGGGGCGGGAGATGCTGACTAAGCATGGAGACCATCTCCATCAGACAATGGCCCCTTTCATGTCAACCTGCAGGCAGACGCTGGGGGCTCCAATAAGGATATTTTGCATATCATTTCTTTATGGAGCAATAGACCACTAGTATTAGTAGGCAACATCTATCACAGTTTTTAAGATATAGAAACTAACAGAATATTACTAACATTTGTCTGAAGTCCAACTCAAGGCTCAAGGTGAACATATCATTGCACCAGGTGGTCCCACTGGCATGAGTACAATCTGCTGTCAAGTTACCAGTTCCCATTGAAAGTTAAAGGAGATATTGACAAAACAACCAGACCAGTATGGCATCAAACCCCTCTTTGCAGTTTGCTGATGTGGTAGAGAATTCAAATGTAAAGAGGTAAAGCAGTAACCAAGCAAATTCCCATTCACATATGTGGTAACCAAAATCAAGTTAATTAAGGTAGCTTGGGAATATTAATAGAAGGTAAGATCAGTATGCAACCAATAGCTATTTTGCATTAGACTACAGTATTTTTCAAGGTTAGGGTTAGGCAGCAGGTTAAGATGGTGCTGAGTAAATATATTACAGTTTTGATGGTAAAGGTGGCTTTGTGGCAGCTGAAATTCTGTGCACAGGTACAAATATAGGAATTCTTAGGTTTAAAATCAGAGGGTATAAGTAGGGGGAAAAAAAAAGCGAAGAAGAAGCTAAAGATGAAGATAACTCTTAACAGCAGCCAAGAGTTCAAAACAAACACTGTAGTTCGAAATTTCAACGAAATGTCAAAATCTTGACAGTGTATTTCGGTTTCGACATTTATCAAAACAAAATAACATGCGAATTGAGGGGTCTTCAATGTTTCGGTTGCAACCAGGGTAAATCTAGTCAAAACAAAAAATGAACCTTGAAATACAAAAACCCCAAGAGTTCTAGAGCCATTGGATTTCACTTTTCAATTTATTTTAAATTTATGGAAAGAATCATGAAGTCCCATAAAAATCATGAATTATTTCGGGTTCTAATTTGTTTTGCATCACTAGATAGGAGATGGCAAGATGCTGCCCCAAAATCCAAAAGAAGTCGACAAAGATGATAAAAGGAAACTTCACAAGAAATTCTACATAAGAAACCTTAGGAAGAATGCATGGTACCCTCTAGCCAGCCTAAATGTAGCCTATCTGTGGTATGTCAAACATCACAAGAAATTATACATAAGAAACCTGAGGAAGAATGCTTGGTGCTCTCTGTCCAGCCTAAATGTAGCCTATCTGTGGTATGTTTTGGGCTTTTGGCAATGTTCACTTTGTTGGTTTCAAGTGATAAAATCTCGAAAAAGGAAAATAGAAAGGCTAACTTTGAGAGCAGGAGTCAAATATTGGACAAGATAATGACTGAACAATCACAAACATATGGGGCTGCCAAGTTTCAAATGGCAGGCTTGAATGGCTAGCAGGAAATGGGTCAACAGATAAACATATAGGATTATAAGAACAGGACATCTATGCATGGTTCGAAAACAAGCTGAAATTTCAGATATTTCGCTTTTTTATTTTTCTTTTACCAAAATGATATTACGGGAGAAACATGAAATAGACACAATTTCAGTCATTTCGGTAATTTTGTTTGTCGGTCCAAAAAATCAAGGATTAAAGTATCCCCAAAAGCCAAAGGGGGTCTAGGCATTAGGCAAATAAAAGATGTCAATTCTGTAGGAATTCTTAAGCTCATTTGGAGAACTGTATCTAGGCAAAAGAGCATCTAGGTTGACTGGATCCACTCCTATCACCTCAAACATCACTCCCCCTGGACTATCACTGTCCCTTCGGATAGTTCCCGAATCTAGAGGAAAATTCTTTCTCCATCCGTTGGCTCTTAATGCCATCTCCTTTTCCATAGATAATGGCCAGGCCACTTCCTTATGGATGGATCCTTGGCACCCTGCTAGTGTCTTTGCCTCCTTGGTTTCCCCCAGAACCATCTACTCCTCTGGTAATTCCAAGTTTGCTACTGTTTCCTGTATCATGTCCCCTCTAGGCTGGTCCCCTGCTTCTTCCGCTCCCCCCTTTCTTGACCTCTGGTCCTCCCTCCCTCCTTTCCCTCCTGGTCACCATGGTAGGGAAGATAAATGCATCTGGATCCACTCATCCAATGGGATTTTCTCTTCTGCCTCGGCTTGGTCCTTTGTTCGATCCTCTGGTCCCGTGGTTCCTTGGCGTAACCTTGTTTAGTTTAAAGGTAACATTCACCGCCACTCCCTTACTCTTTGGAGATGTTTCTCCAACTGCCTCTGCACCCAATCCTTCCTCATCAACCGCCATATCCCTATTCTCCCTCCCTGTTGCCTTTGTCCTCATGGCTCTGAGGACATCCCTCACCTCTTCTTCTCTTGTCCATTTTCCTCCTCCATCTGAAAATTGGTCCTCTCCAAATGTTGGTCTTCTTCGAGGTCTATTCTTCCTTTTTATAGAGAATGGATTTGGATTGACATAACCTTCTCGGGATCCTATATTTGTGACCCTATTGGGAAGATAGCTTTCTTTGCTACCATCAATCACATCTGGATGGAGTGAAACATCCGTAGATGGTCTTCCAACTCCCGCTCCTTAAGCAAGATTTGGAAAGCCATCTCCTTTGATGTTACCTCCAAAATCCCCCATAGGCTTGTTCCCAATTCCACTAGGAACAGTCATATCACTACCTCCTGGAACCTCCATATTGACACCATTCCCTATACTTAGCCCCCCCTTCTTGGGTTTTTGCTTAGGATTTCTTGTTGTTGATCCGGTTGTGGATCTAGTTTGATCGTAATTGTTATTTTTTGTTGTTTGGCTAGCCTTGGTCTAGCTCCCCCCCCCCCTTTTTTCTCCCCCCTTGTATATTCTTCCCCTCTTGCTAATGAATTTATTTATTCATCCAAAAATATATATATATATATATATATTTGTTAGGTCATTTTAAGAGACATATCTTATCATATCGGAGATACACGAGATATGCTAAAGATACGCATAGAAATGGACAAGATACACGTGTAAATACACTTTTGAATTAAAAAAATAGTATAAATAAGCAATATATAGCATGTATCATGCATAAACACTAAAATGGAGAACATCGCACTACTAGACAAGTGCATTCAATTGAAATTGTTATAAGGGATGAGGTTTCTTACATATAGTCTATTGCTATTGCTATTGCCATTGCCATTGCCATGAATCCCATGCTATTGTGGATTTGCCGAAAATAGGCACAATATTGTTGTTGGCAAAGCCCAATCTCAGTTTAACCCAGGAAATATTAGTGATTTTTCCTAAACAACTGTAGTCCCGCTTGCTGGTAGGCAGCCCGTAGGAGTTGCAAGGGGGCAAAGCCCCTCGCCCGAAATTTTTCTAGGAATCGTTTACTAAGGGTATTTTTGTACTTTTTGGGATAAGGGTTTCTCTATGTAATGCGTGAGAGTTATATATAAGGGGTTATCTCGAAAGCATGGTTCTAACTCAAGCTCGAAACCAAAATTTAGGTCGAAGTTCCCGAAACCTAGTCGAAACTAGGTATTTTTTCTAGGCTTTTGTTAGAAATTTGGGCCGAAATTTGGTTCGAAATTTTGGAAATTTCCAATATTTGCGTCAAAATTTCAAAGATTTAAAACTATACTCGATGTGAGGGTTTTAAGATGATGGTTGCATAAAATAAGTCCTGCCCCTTTTTTATCATCTGATACGGCTCGATACAATATAACACATTTTGATACAGTTGGATTTTAAATGTTTGTGTATGGTATGTATCGAACTATATCGTTACGTATCGTAGTGTATCGAGCCGTATCATATGACACGGTACGATATAGTTCGGCGCCCAAAAAAAAGATTATGTATCATATTGGTATTGTATCGTACCCAATGTTCAAAAACTCGTTTCATTTCGGTGTTTCAATGGTTTTAAAACCACCTAAATACCAAAATTTTGCCGAAACAACATACTTTTTCCATGTGTTTTGCTTGGCTATTTTGGGGAGCTAATGGCCGAAATTAATGAAATGAGCAAAACAAAATGATCGAGATGACCAAAATTTAAACAATATAGTGCTTTTTTTTTTTCAAACCAAAATTTCGGCAAGATGACCGAATTGTGTCTTTTGTGTTTCATACGCAGTTTCATTTCGGTAAAAAAAAAATTACCCAGCAAGTTTTCAAACCATGATTGTATGGATAACGACCAATATGATACACACCAGTACTTTGAACCACACAAAAAATGCACTATTTCATTGAAATTTCAGTCATTTCGGCCACATTTCGTCTCGCTCAATTGACAAATTTCGGTTATTTCGGTCATTTTGGCCATCAGCCCCCCAAAATCCCAAGCAAAAAACATGGGAAAATACATTGATTCAGCAAAAAAAATGGGTATTTCGGTACTCTTGGACTGACCAAAACGGTGAAATGAAACAAGTTTTTGAACCTTGTATCTATGAAGTGTTTGGGACTTCTGTTGGGCTGTCTTCAATAAGCATTCAGGTCATAATTTCAAGAGATGGAGATGATCAGCAGAAAACCAAAGTTCATAGCCTTAATCGTATTGAAAAGAAGCTAAGAAAATATATGACGAATGGGGGAGACTAGATGGTCATTGATTTTTACTGGCCAAAAGTCTTAAAGAGGGGAAAAGGAGGAGGAAGATAAATTGAGAGGTATCACTTCAAAACTCAAGCATTAAGGCTTTTCACGATTCCGAACCAAAATGATGCAACATTATTATGATGCTCAGTCACATGGGATTATGTTTTTAGCATGAAATTATTGTGTATGAGCAGTACTGTCTTTGGAAATTATTGAGTTCCTCCGGAACTTCTATTTTATTTTCTTTAAATTTAAAGAGGTGTGGTGTAGATGGTGGTCCAGTCAGTGTTGGTATTATTTCAACAAGTTTTGGTGTTCTAAAGAATGTTGTTCAGTCTTCGCATGAATTCAGTTATTTATTAAGTTGAGGCCCAATTGGGTTATAAGGAAGTAAACTGAAATGAAAGTTTCACCGATAAAGTGAATCAGTAAAAGAAAAAAGAAAAAGGACACTTTCCACTAAAGTGATTTGTTGGAAGGTGGATAGAATTGCTGATCCTTGTATTATTTTTCTAAATAAAGGCATTGCTTACTTTACTTCACTTAGACCCCCTTTGTTTGAAGGATAAAAAGATGTGGGAAACTTGTGAGGGTGCATCCACACGTTGTGGGTTGGATTGACAAGGGAAGAAAAGGAAATAATGAAATATGTAAATTTTAGTGGGGTGGGCTTTTACGGAAAGAGAGGAAATGGAAGTGGGGAGGTATACTATGGGAAAGAGAGAGAATAGAAGGACGAGAGAAAGAGACACATAAAACAAATTTCCATGAAGTTCTACCAAAATTGGTAGAACTTTGGAAGTGAGTGGGGTGGGAAAAGCCAAGTGCCACATCAACAAACAACAATTATTACATTAAATGACCTTGTCTAGTAAATTTTCCACCCCACTTATCTAAACACACATATTTGTGGTAGTTTGTGTCAAACAAATACAAGTTTCCCACCCCCTTTTTCCTTTTCCACTTTTCTCCGTAAAAAAATC
Organism: Macadamia integrifolia; assembly: GCF_013358625.1. Lineage (NCBI taxonomy): Eukaryota > Viridiplantae > Streptophyta > Magnoliopsida > Proteales > Proteaceae > Macadamia > Macadamia integrifolia. The sequence goes on from NW_024868244.1 coordinate 99,887, forward strand.
AGGGCCTTATGGCTATTTCCACTCTCCCGTTCTTCTTTCTATAAATAATTGTCGGTTTTTTAATATTCTTGAATTTAAATGCAGGGCTTCCTTTCTGGACAGCAATCGTCTAGTATTTCTACCATATTTATAGTTGTTTTCCTCCATCAATAAATGCTTGCAATATTTTTTTCCTTTCCTTGGAATTCTTCACTGCTGCAGTGCTGCAAGTCCCAAGCCAGAATAAAGGAGGATGGTTGGTGCGTCAAGTCAATTAGCATGCACCGGATAAAACCATAGCAAACCCTTGCACATGGATTCTACAACCTCATATTATAAATGTTATGCTACGGTGTTCCCCGTCAAAATAAGTGACACTCTACACTATCGCATAGGTGTAGTGAAAAGTGAATAAGGGTTAGCTAGGGCGTCCCCCGTAAGCGACGAGCCACATCAGCGCCTAGATGCAATGACAAATAGGCAAGGGTTCTCGCACGATGGACGAGTGCAAGTAAAGAAGCTAATCTAAAAGCGTAGGATTAGATTAGCATCTTGGGACATTGGATCTTTAATGAGTAAGAGTCTAGAATTGATAGATGTTACAAGGAGAAGAAGGATTAGCATAGCCTATATTCAAGAGACTAGATGGGAAGGGTTAAAAAAAACTAAGGAGTTGGACAATTTTAAACTTTGGTATATGGGGGAGAAAAGTAATAGAAATGGTGTGAGCATAGTAATGGATAAAGATTTAAAGAATGATATGGTGGATGTTAAAATATTCAGAGATGGGATTATATACATCAAGCTTGTGTTGGAGAAAGAGGTTGTCAATATAATTAGCGCTTACACACCTCAAGTAGGATTGGATGAAAGTATTAAGTTACAATTTTGGGAACACATTGATGGATTGTGCAAAGTTTTAGTCAAGGTAAAAGGTTATAATAAAGGGTGATCTATCTGAAAATGTTGGGAAAGATAGTAGAGTCTATGAAGGCGTACATAGAGGATATGATTTTGGAGAAAGGAATAAGGAGGGGATCTCACTTTTAGATTTTGTCGTGGATCTCAGTTTTAGATTTTGTTGTGGCTTACGATCTATCTATTGCAAAAACTTACTTTGAAAAGAGAAAGGAGCATTTAGTTACCTTCAAAAGTAGTGAGAATCATAGTAGCCATATAGATTTCTTCCTAACAAGAATGTCTGACAGATTGTTATGTAAAGACTATAAGGTTATACCAGGGAAGAGCCTAGCCACACAACATTAGATTAGTTGTCATGGATATGTGCCTCACTATGCAGAATCGTAAGAAAGGTGAGCTTATTTTCCCTATGATAAAATGGTGGAGCTTAAGACTTAAAAGGGGATACTTCGAAATCTTTTACTGATAAAGTTATCAAACAAGGAAAATGGGACTTCAGACACTAGCACGATGTGGAACGAGACGACTACTTGTATTAAAAAAGTTGCTAAAGATGTCTTGGGTGAATCAAAAGAAAAACAGCATTCCTCTAGGGAGACTTGGTGGTGGGATGATGAGGTTCAAGCAGCCATTGACACTAAGAAAGCTAGTTTAAGACGTGGCAAAGGACTAAAGAAGTAGAGGAGCTACAAAGGTATATATATTTGCCAGAAATGAAGCTAAGAAAGATTGTGCGAAAGGCAAAGGCAAAGAGATATGATCATCTTTATAATAATCTAAGCACAAAGGAAGGGGGAAAAGCTACTTATAACTATAAGATAGCTAAAATGTGGGAAATGAAGAATAGAGATCTCGACCATGTTAGACGTACTAAAAGTGAAGATGATAAAGTACTAATCAGGGACGAGGACATAAAGGAGAGATGGAAAATTAATTTCTACAACCTACTAAATGAAGATACTTCGAGTAATAATGTCCTGGAAAACTATATTACCATCAAGACACCATAATCCACATGTTGTAGATATATACGAAATATCAAGGTGTCTAAAGTAAAAAAAGCTTTAAGGAGGATGGAAGTAAGCAAGGAACAAAGCCCAAATGAGGTCCCAATAGAAGTGTGGAAGATCTTAGGAATATGTGGTCTAGCTAACCAAGTTGTTTAATAAGACTATGAGCACAAGGAACATGCACAATGAATGGAAGAGAAGCATTGTGGTTCCGATTTGCAAAAATAAATGCGATATTAAGAGATGCAATAACTATAGAGGCATAAAACTAATGAGTCATACTATGAAATTATGGGAGAGGGTTATTAAAACCCACCTGAAAAAAGAAGCTACTACGAAAACCAATTTGATTTTATGCTAGGAAAATCCATGACAAAAGCTATTTACTTACTCAAGAGACTCGTGGAAAGATTAAGAGATTGCAAGAAGGATCTCCATATGTCCTTTATTGACCTAGAAAAAGCTTACGACATAGTCCCAAGAGAGTTAATTTGGCAAGTACTAGAGAAAAGAAGTGTATCAAGTAAATGAGTAGACATAATTAAAGAAATGTATGATGATGTGGTGATTAGTGTAAGAACTGTGGGGGTTAAGGCAGTGAATTGCCAATTACAATTGGGTTACATCAAGGATCGTCTTTAAGCCCCCTTATATGTTTGCGCTTATTACGAATGAATAAACCAAAGACATCCAAGATGAGGTTCATTAATGCATACTTTTTACTAATGATAATGTTTTGCTGGATGAGATAAAAGCAGAGATTAACACCAAGTTGGACTTATGGAAATCAACCTTGGAATCAAAAGGTTTTAAGATAAGTAGAACGAAGAATTATTTGGAGTGGAACTTTAGTTACACGAGGATAAATAATGAAGTGGTAAAAACTAAGATGAGAGACGTTCCACAAAGTGATTATTTTAGGTATATGGGCTTAATCATATATAAAGAAAGTGATATAGAGGATGAAATGACATTTCACAAAGAATTAAAATAAGATGGATGAAGTGGAGAGGTGCTTCTGGAGAGTTGTGTCTTGTGTGGTTGAAATATTCCTTTAAAACTAAAAAGAAAATTTTATAGGACATTCATACAACCGGCTATGATGTATAGTGTAGAATGTTGGGCAGTTAAGAAGCATCATGTAGATAAACTCAGCATAGCAGAGATGAGGATGTTGAAATGCATGAGTGGTAAAACTAGTAAGGGAAAAAGTAAGGAATAATCATATCAGACTGATTTGGGAGTAGCTCTGATACATGATAAGCTACAAGAAAGTCATTTGAGGTAGCATAGACTTGTTCAACAGAGGCCTTTGGATGCTCCAATTCTAATATGGAGGAGTGACTTGATTCATTGAAGGAACTAAAAGAGATAGGAGGCCTAGGGGCAGATCTAAAATGATCTTTGAAGAAGTAGAGAGGAAAAACATGCATAGCTTAGGGCTTGTATCAAGTGTGATGTCAAATAGAGTTGATTGAAGGGCAAGGATCCATGTAGCCGCCCATTTAGTTTGGGATAAGGCTAAGTTGTTTTTGTTGTTGGAATTCTCCATTGTTGTACATGAGAACTCTTTGCTTTTAGTTGTTGATAAGCAGGTAGTAGTTGACCAATCAAATCCAGTCCGATCAGGAATCTTTGGAATATAGTTTCTAGTTATGTGTAATTCTTGAATATGAAATATGATAAAGTTTTGATATGATTTGACTCTACTTATTCATAGGTTTCTGGCCCTAGAAAGTGCACACAGTCACTGTTTTGAGTGTTTGGCCCACCAATGCTTCTTTTTTTTTTTTTTTTTTTGTGGGGGGTGGGGGTTGTGGGTGAGGATAAATAATAAACTCATTACCAAAAAGAAAGGAGACAAGGAATATACAGACTCTAAGGGGAAATGAGAAAATAGAATGGAAAAACAAGGCCAACAAGAGAGGTCAGTGAACCCCATTAAGGGGGAGATGGAGGATGGAGAGGGGAAGAACCCCTGGAGACAACAATAGGTTTGTTCCAAGGGAAATCCCTTATAGACAAGGGGGAGTCATCTGAGCTTGGGGCTAACGTCAAAGAGATGGCATTCCAAATTTTTTCAAGAGAGCGGGAATTGAATGTCCATCTACCAAGATTTCGTTCCATCCAAATATGGTTGATAGTAGCACAGAAAGAAAGTTTTCCATCCGTTTCGCGAATAATAGAACCAGCATAAGTCATGTCAACCCAAATCCATTCCCTATTAAGGCCAAGGATACACCTTTTGCTAGGCCAACAATATTTAAAAACTCTTTTCCAAACAGAGGAGGCAAATGAACAATTGAAGAAAAGGTAATTGGTCCTCAAATCCATTCCAACAGAGACAGCAAGAAGGAGAGACTTGAATGTGTCTATAAAGAATGAAGGATTGGGTGGGAAGGCAGTTGGAGCGGGCTCTCCAGCCAATAAAACTATGTCAAGGGATGTGACCAGTGAACCACACAATCTTGCACCAAGGGGCAAGAGGATTGGGGAACGGATAAAATTCCAAGTTGGGGAGGAGCTAAAGATACTAGAAGGAGATGGGGACCAAATAACTTTGTCGCCCCTTCCCTTATGGCCAAGGGCATGGAGGGAAAGGAAACCAGATATCAAAAAGAGAGGGACTAGGTCTCATTAGATAAAATAGAGGCAAAAGGTGAGTCTTTGTCCAGGCCGGAGGAGTAAATAGATCCAACGCCCACCATGGAGAGGGGGACCCCAAAGAGATGCAAGTTGTCTAGCCAGAGAGGTGGAGATACAATCAAAGATAGATGATCGGATGATAGAGAGGGCAATGGGGTGAAGGCTGAGAATATTACGCCAAACCCAGGAAGAATCAGAGTGAGGGGAGACAGTCCAGATATAATCTTTTCGAAGAAAAGGGGAGTAGACCCAAGAATTTCAAATGCTACTATGCTAGGAAACTAGCTACCAAATGAGCTTAAGGGTTCCCGCCAGTTGACATCATGAATTCTGCGAGTACCAAGGCCTCCTTCAAACTTGGGGGGACAAATGGAGGAACATCTAATGGGATGGAGGATGACCCACCAATGCTTTATTAGAAGGGCTCGAGTCTACTCTGATATCCTAGAGTTCCATTCGTTTAGTTACCTATTGAACTGTTGGATTGATTTAAACAACTAGTTGGACCCAAAATTCTAAGCTTAATTTTTTAAGAATTCTACAGCTAAATTGGCCCCATTACCCATAGTTTGAGAATTCGATTTTGACCTTGGTCAATATTTTTGTCGAAATTCGACCAAAATCTGGTACATTTCTGTTGGATATTTCGGTCGGATATTTCGGTCATCAAATGGCCATATTTTGGCCTGAAACTTTAAGAAAACCCTAATTAAGCATCTCTAAACATATTTGAACCTTTAGATTGTTAAAAAAAGTACAGTTTGGCTTTAGACCCTAGAAGAATCTCTCAAAGTCCATGACAACAGCCCTATAAATGGAAATTTTGAAATACTAGGAAATTTGGCTAATTGACGCTTCAAATCCACCTAAATGTTGAAGTGGAAGCTCCACAATTAACCACCAAGTCTCGATTCAGTATTAAAATGGAGGACTTTGCCAAAAAAAATTTTGAGGTTTTCAAGTAGCTCTAGCGTTCTTAGATGAAAGGGGAAAATCTTAATTTTTTTTCCTACACGAGTCAAAAAGACTGAAATTTTGATCAAAATTTCAGACGAAATATGGTATGCATGTAGAGTCAAACCAAATATTCATAAAATTTTGGTCGAAACATGTTATATAAGGCCATTAAACCTTCCTGCATCAAAGAATGGGCCAAACATTTTTTTTCAATGGATAACTTGTAGAATCTTGAGAATAGAAGTTTCCAAAATTCAGAGTATATGTTGATATGGGTTATTTTCAAGTGAACTGGCTGTTAGCTAGGAATCTGGAGGAATAGAAAGATCTCATCTGCCACATGATTGACCAGCATCCCAGTGAAAAGTATCTTTTCTAAGTCAATACGTGTAGTCTTTGAGCTACTATGCACAGACTTCGTGCTCCTTTTGTCTACACCTTTTAGTTTAATTTTTAATGCAAAAGATAAAGGACCCAAATATCTATACAGCCTCATAATAAATTTCTAGAGAAAAATGTGTATGAGAAATAAAAGACGGTGCCTTGTAAAGTTGTAATACAATATAAGCCTAAAGATCAACACAATCAACTATATTATGAGGTGCATTTTTAGCCTCCAAGTGACCAATGAAATGTAAACTGTTAACACATCCAACGAAGAAATAATATCCTATTAACTTTCAGGAGGATGTGTTCACAAATAGTAGTTCTCATATATCACATGTAGTGTGGCTAGTGCCTAAGATCATACTGGATTACAGAAAAACTATTGATAACCATTTATTTTCATAAGCCAATGATCAAAGTGACTGAGTCACTGAAGCAATCACTAACTTCTCTCCAAACTTCTCCATGATTTGCAATGTTTATGGTAGCAAATATAAATTTGATTTAAACCATACAAAAAAAAAATTATTGATCCCTTTAAAAAATATTCTTAATAGTAAAGAATAATATCAATAGAGAACAAAATGACATTCGATTACAAGGAAAAGAAAAGGTACACAATTCATACATACCAGTGCAGATAATTCATTGAATAAAAGCAATGATCTTCAAAATGCCAACAGAAGGACGAAAATAGCATCCCAACATACAACCAGGGCACCATAACACCAGCAATATTATGGTGAACTGCACGAAGCATTGAACCTTGCAATTTGGGCAAGTTATTGAGGTTCCACGGGCTAGCAGTATATTCATCCCATACCTCAGCAGCAATGGATGGAGGCCTTGGATCATTGATGCGAGGAAAACCACTTCCATACCTAGATGTATCCAAGTCACTACCATACATAACTTCAACTTCACCCACTGTCCCCTCCACAATCTCCCAAAATTTTTTTTCAATTTGTAAGCGGGAAGCACAAGCTGACCCAAACCATTTCCTTTTGGATCGATCAGCCAAACGCCCAAAAGCTTCGAGTGAGAAACATTTGCCAGGTACAAAACCGAAGCTATCCTTATCCGAGTTTATACAATCTAAGCAATACCAGTTTCCCAGTGGTACCCGTTTTAATGGCGGCGAAAGACAATAGATATGCCAGCCCTTATTACACCTATCACACAAAAGCATAACTTCTCCATGAAACCCACTCCTACATTGTTCGCATATCTGATCAAAGTCATCTTCCTCCTCTGGTTTACCAACTTTAACACTCTCTCCATCAGAATTCTTTCGCCTCCTTTTGGAACTGGAAACATCCGACCCCTGTGCACTCTTCCTATCGCCTTGCATTCCTTTCTTACATTTTTTCACAGGTTTCTCACGACTCAACCGACTATGATAAATCTCATAATCATATAAATGCTCTCGATACAATTGACACAAAACATGCTTTGAGCATTCTGAAATCTTCTCAACCAAATTCACAAACCTAAAAACCTCTCCCCATTTCTTCTCCTTGACAACCTTATCGTAACCTCCGTAACGTTTAACGGCATTAAAAAGCTTACACAAATCCAATTCCTCCCCTTCAAAAACAGCCCTCTTCTTCAACCTCCTTCCACAGTGATCTTCCAAAAATCGGTTGTACTCCAATTCAAATGTATCAGGATCACAACCAGCAGAACGCACCTGCAACTGATGAATCGCTTGTGTCTTCGTGGGAAAGGTAAATGATTGTAAGTCAAGAGCAAATGGAGGTTTCCAATTCTTGGGTGGTACGATTCTACAGATCCCATAAGGCTCTGCTTGTGGTCTGATATTGTATATAAACTCTAGAGGTTCCTTAAATTCCTCTTCCGTTGGATAAAAAACAGGAGCTTGTGGGATATTCAATGCTCCAGGTGAAGAAGAAGTAGTAGAACTGTGCCCTAAAACCCCCTGTTCAACAGCCCTAGGTCTTCCTTTCCCCATTAAAAGCAAGAACCATAGAGACCAAGATTGAAATACCAAAACACACGCTAACACCGAAGCTCTTTCACTAAAGGCTATGTGACGAGCATATCCACTGGGAAAGATAAATAAAAATAATAATAATTATTTCTTCTAGGGTTTAGTTGTACCTTTCTGGTTTTAGGAACTCCAGCTATGAGCTCTAATGGCGAAGAACGATGGATTCGCCTGCGTTGATTTCGGGAGATCAACTCTGCTCTCAAGTCTGTGCCTAGTGGGAGAGAGTGTTTTCCGTGGGAGATTTTGATGTTAGGGAAGAAAGTCGTTATAGGTTTACAAATATGAGGTTTCAATTTGGGGATTAAATGTTGCTGAAATTACGGAAATATCATGATGGGTCTATTTTAGGTTTTTAGCCTTTGGGTTATCTAATCCCCGTCTCGTTGTGTCGTGGATGGGGCAGAGCCGATTAGGGAATTGTGTATCAAATTACCTCTTTTGTGTCAACCAATTTTTAGCCGAAAGAAAATAGTGTCCTTCGTTCCTTCGTAGGCAATTGAATTCCTCGATGACGTAGTAGGACGTTTGGTGGGCATCCTATACTTAGAAATGCTTAGATACGGAGTTCAAAGTGATCACATGCAGCTCAAAACATTTTTGGCATTGGATGTGCGTCAGACTCCTATTGCACCACAAAGAATTCAAATTTCTTGTTTTTTATTGTAGGTAGGATACCCCCATGAGAAAAAATAAAAAATAAAAAATAAAATAAAATAAAATAAAATGGTTGTAGGCATGGATGCAAGTTTGGACATGGCTCCTCTCTAACGACTGCATCCTCCAACAATCCATCCAAGAGTTGGGAGTGTTTGGGTACGTATTTGGGAGCGTTTGGTCATGCATCCCAACACCTGTCAATACCTAGTGATACATACCCAAACACTCCCAACTCTTAGATGGATCGTTGGAGGGTTAGTGGTATTGAAGATGATCTTTTTCCTACAAGTTTGGTTGGGACCTCCCATTGTAACTGGGTATTTAATTCAATTTCGACTTGATTCCAGGGAGTATTGGAGTGATTTAGACTTCGATAAAGTCTTGGTTTTAAAAATTGGTAATCGTATCAAATCAATTCCTATTTAATACCCAAATTTACTTCCTACATGATTCGGTTTCGATTCTTATTCTTGTTTTATAGTATATCTGTTCTAAAACATAATAGTATTATAAAAATGTAAAACTAATATCAGTAATATATATTACATCAGTATGAGGTGTATTAACATTTCTACTAAAAAAGTATATTAATGTATCAGTATTTTAATATACTAAAATATATTAGTATCCATACGATTTCAATTCTAATCCGGTTCCAATGCTAGAACCGGAAAATAACCAAGTCTGTCGCGGTTATGTTCTTTAGTTCCATATCGTAACCATGTTCTATTTTGTTTTGTTTGATTCTGGTCACATGGCACTTGTGCCAGTGTGGGGGCCAATGAACATAATCATAATCGAAAAGGCAACATCTGACCAGGAAGTGTTCTTTGCCATAAGTAAATAGGGAGAGAGATCCCTAAAAGGCAACATGACCTCTACAATAGCATAGGGGCCAATATGAGCACTAATAAAAGCATTAACATGGGTAGAATTTCCAACTTTCATTAGAGACGGAATGATCATTTCCCCCCTTATTGTGTATGGCCACAAGGGCCATGCTACCTTTTGGGCTTCCTTTTACCATATAATTAAAAAGAAAATGGATTATGTATGGGAGAGTAGAGTACATTAGCACCTCCCTTAGCCTATCTCTCTCCCCCCCCCCATGAAATGACTTATAGGTCTCCTTTGTTGTGGGAGTAAAGAGATAAAACTCAGGGAGCGCTCGTGTTTGCTACATTCTTGGATAGAGAACTCAATCCCTATAAATAAAGTATATAATTATGAAATGTTAAAAGATAAGGTCATCACGATTAACTAGGGTCAACCCGGCCCATATTAGGGTTGGACTAGATTGCATTAAGCCTGATAAAGATGGGCTTGGGCTGAGATATCTCAGCCAACCTCGGGCTGAGCTATATTTTAGAAAATTTGGTCCAACCTGAGCTGGTTGCACCCCCATATTGTAGGTTGTAGCCTTGTCAAATCACAAGGGTTTAGGCAAGGCCAGCCCCTAAACGGACCCTCTTAAATACTGGTAAACTCTAAATTGCTTACCTCCAAATATGAAGCTTGCAAGTGGAATTATGGATGCAACAGTTTTCACGATGAAACACAAAAGGAATTGAAGAAGACATGGGTGTCAGAAGTTGGCTTGCACCGATAGGCTCGGTCTAACTCGATTGGTTGAAGCCCAAGACTGATATGATCAATTATTAAACATGTCATGCTCAAGCATCGGCTGATTAGATTGTTTAAGCAAAACTAGTTGAATTATAGCCCGTATACAGATCATTTATAGCAAAATTAATCAATTAACATGTTTAAAGTTCGATTATGGGTTAACAACCAAACAACCGAATAGAAATGTGTCAATGCATTGACTTATGAGACCCGATATTTTAAACAAACAAAATTAATGCAAAACCTTAAATTGGTGGGATCAATCAGGCCTCTTGGCCCATCCTGTTGAAACCCTTTAGCAACTTCATCTACTCATTTTATGTCGAGCATCAATGAATATGGACACAAATTCCTTCATCACGCGGATTAATCACTCGTGGTATATTTAGTGCCATGTTACAAAGCATGGTATATGGCAAGAAGAAGGTACATGAAAACAGATTTTATTTCAAATCCAACACCTAGTTAAAACCAGTCAAGGCCCTTACCAATTGCATTGCGTCGCAAGTACCTTAAAAAGCTTGCACTTAAGAGGAGTTGGGAATGGGCAGGTGAAGAGTATTTCAATGAAAGTAAATTTGAAAATGATTTGTTAAAATATAAACATCTAAAGTCTTATTCGGAATTGCCTTTTACTACCGAAAAGGAGATGCGTAGGAGTACTCTTCTTTATGGTTCATGAAAGCGAAAGCAATAGTTAGGTAAACCTTTAATCTTTTGGAATCCTAGGATTATCTTTGGATCATCACTAACGATAACATAATCCAAATCCCAACTCATCATGGTATCTATCTCCAACTGGTATAATCTGCCTTTACTACTAAATCCCAAGAGACATGGAGTACAAGAAAGATCTAAACGGTGTGATTGGCAAGGGAAAAGGACAGAACTACATAGGTAATTTCGGGATTTTTTAAGATTTTTCATGAGTGATTTCATCAAAGTAGTTCAATATTTGATGATCACATATGCTCTTACCATTCTTAAAGGTTGGGGTGGGGGGAACTGTATATACTTAAAAAAGATATCTTTAATACCAATTTTTTTTGTTGGGGTTCATTTTCACGAAAAAATAATACTACGTCGAATCTTAATGTCGGGAAAATGATTTGACCATCTAATGACCTACAAGTGAAAAAATATTGTTAATATTTTTTTATTTTTTCAACTCTTATTTTTGGGGTTTTTAATGTGGGGCCAACATAGCGTTTGTAATTTGCCTATGATTACTATCAAGTATTAAGTGTCGTTGATATATATTTTGTATATTTTGTCATTAGAGATGTATAAAACTGTTTGTATCATTAAAGGCAAAGTAAAATATGGTTCCCCTCCAGGCTCCCACCCACCCCGAAGAAAAGTAACTTTAAAATTGTGTTAAACACTTAACATTAGGCTGTATTTGTTAGTCAAGAGAAGAAAATAAAAAAGTATACAAAAAAAATGTATTATTTTCTTGGATTAAGAACTTATCATTATGTTTGGTATGTCCTGAATCAAGAGAATATTCTCTCTTTTTTTTTTTTAATAAATGGTGAAATTTTCTTGTACTGCAGAAAAAATATCTTGTAAAAAGCACAAGAATTCTTTTCTTTTATTCTATTGATAGTCAATGAGGCATAATTTGTTTTTTTTTTCTTTTATTCTTTTATTATTTTCTTTTCTTCTCTTTTCTATATTCTTTTTTATTTTCATTTCTTTTCTTGGCTACCAAACACAGCCTAAGGAAAAAGATTCTCTAAACCGCCAAAGTAGGGTACAATAGTACCTCTGTGTGTGTGTCTCTCTCTCCTCTTTACATTAAATGATCGACTGTCCTCCAATATATGATGTTTTATTGCGTCGTGCTGATGCATTTTTCTATATTGCCTGTTCAAAGAACCGTTTCCCTAAATTTATATAAGCTGCACTAACAAGTTACAAAATGTTGAAGGATTGACTTGTGACTAAGTTGTGGGAGGGTCCCCAGTCAAATGAGTGGAAGCCCAAGCCTAATGCCATAATAAAATTGTTACTTACCCATATCAAACCCAAGCCTAAAAAAATCTTTCGCGCCCACAAAAATTCTTTCGCACGCACGTCTATATTAAAATTACTTTAGTGTTTGATTTTGTGTATCTTTTGGATCCGTAGCTTTAAGAGCCTGGTTTTTACCTATAGCCAAGCAATAGCGAATTGATACTATTATAATACAAAGTGATAAACGTTTGATGGAATATTTTTTAATCAAATATAGGTTTATTGCATTGTCCACTCATGAGGACTTACCCAAACTGCTGTCAAAATAATTTCATGTGATATATTAGATGGAATCCAAATCATTGTGAACCCAAAGTCATTTGCTAACTTGTCAAATTTCATAGCCTAGTTCAATTAAGGGGATAAGGTTCTTATACATGTGCGAGGGCTTAAAGAGAATGCATGAGGAAGCACTCATAGAGATCGCACTTTCATAGGGATGGATCACACTCCCCCACATAAACATTTTTTTTTCTTCAATCAAACACTTTCTTTTATAGTAGTAAACATCCCATGTACCCATGTATGTCCATACTCTTCTTACTTAAAACAACCTATTAAGGCCTTCTGCACAACTACCCTTTTCTCCCTCCAGCGGTTGAATGTTTAAATTGTTCATGGGTTTCATGTCATCAGCACACTCATCAATAAATGTAGTCTTTGGCTGCATGTGATGACAATAGAGTTATTGGCAACCAACCTCCCTCCACAGTTCAAAAAACCCACACACACAGATGATATACTTCAACAACTACTATACATTCTCCTATAGCCCTAGATTTTTAAAGCTATATATTTCCACATGGTATACTCCAATGGGACTGAAACTTGACGTGTTAGTAAGGAACACAAGGATATACTTGTCCACAAAATTTAGACCAATTTGAGCTACCACATGGTAATTGTTGGCATTTAAAATGAGCAAGTAGGAAAGGTTCTTACCGTGCATGTAGGAACCATACTCCCTGTAATCTTTTTCTTCCAAACATCATGTCAAACCACAAATGCATTATACATACCATAGTAGTTTGTAAGGGATTTAGATACCTCCAAGGGGGTGTAGTTGGAGAGGAACCAACCAGACACAAAACAAGAGAGAGAATGTGAAACAAGAGAGATAAAATATTAGTATGACACGTGGCAACGCCTAATAAGTGAGTAATTAAATGATGACGCGAACAAGTATACAAAGCTTTAACATCAACCAAAACTTATGGCTAACAATCACCGGTGTAAGAACAATTAAGAGTAAGAATAAAAAAAATTGATATACACACTAATGTTAATACATGATCTCTCATATACTCTCTCTCTCTCTCTCTCTCTCTCTCTTCCCTGACTATGTGGCTGCGTATGTATGGACCTCGAGGCACTTTCTCCCATTTGTTTATTATATTGGTATGAGAGATGCCAATATACTTGAGCAACATGTAGATTTCTCAAACAAATTATAAATATGATAATGCTAACAATCGAAAGCTCTATACATTACATAACACATTATTTGCATTAGTTTTTCATGTGTTTGTCAACATTTCATTCATTGAAGTGTGAGAATTCTATCATTCTATGTCACTACATTTTTTTTTTTTAAGAGAAAAATGGCAAGTGAAAAATAAGTTGATGTAACACATATATAATTAAAATTGAAATATAAGTATTAATAGACTTTATTTTATAGAGAAGGGATTCACCATGACATTAGCATGGAGAGAAATCCCACACACTACATCAATGATGGTGAAAGAAATGGTATAATCCACATGGCGCCACCTGGTCAAGGTCAAACTTGGATAGTCAAGCCTTGGGTTGAGATTAGCTTAGCCAGACCTTAAATTATTGTGGTGAGGATGTGTGATTTGATTTCTTCAAACATAGAGGGACCTGCAAAAAAGAGGTTATAAATAGAAGACCAGAGAAGAAGTTGGTGCTTATAAACAAGACCGTGGGGTGTCCATCGGAGAGAGAGATGGCTGAGGACATCAAAGCCTATGATGAGGTGTTTTCCTGGAAAATGGGTTCTTAGCATTGTATGGGTAACAGACAAGGTGGGATTGACATTTTCATTTTTCTTGAAAGGAAGTGTGATGAAGAAACCAGGGTTTTGCCATAAAAGGTTGAGAACACTTGGTGAGAAAATCCGAATGAGATTCTGCACAAGATGTGCTGAGGATATGTGCTTTGATTTCTTCAAACATAGAAGGACCTACAAAAAAGAGGTTAGAAATAGAAGACCAGGGAAGAAGCTGGTGCTTATAAACAATACCGTGGGGTGTCCATCGGAGAGGGAGATGGCTGAGGCCATCAAAGCCTATGATGAGGTATTTTCCTGGAAAATGGGTTCCTAATACTGTATGGGTAACAGACAAGGTGGGGAGAAGCTGAATTTTGATAGGTTGTTTAGACACTAAAGTGATATGAAAAATTTCACCATTAGCTGCAATGAAAGGTAGGGGGTGGATCATGGGTTTTCCAAAAGACTTTGGGAAGAACTTTTGGGTTTAGGATTGCGGTAGCAGCTCCTGTGTCTAAGAAGGCAATGAATTTGATAGGTTTAGCATAAGGTTCAAAGATAATTTGGACTGAGACATGAGGAAGAGAAATAGACCGGTATTGAAGAAGAGGGGGTTGGACACTGGTCTAAGTAGGAGAAAGGAAAAGTATCACTTGATGACACACCTACAAACATATAAAGACACAAAAAAAAAAAGCCAAGCAGGGTCAATTAGGGCAGCCCGAGACAAAAACCAGAGTCGATAAGAATTAAATTGAGCTAGGCTGAGCCCGACAAGTTGGACTTAGCTAAGGCTGATTTGGGCTTGGGCTGAGTTTAAAATACCCGGTCTTGTTTCACCCTTAATTATAATTAATTATTAATGACTTCTTTCATAACATGTTAATTAAAGTTAATAAATTCCAACGGTAAATCTGAGAAAACAGGGAGAAAAAGGAGTCGAAAAGAGAATCCTATTTTAAATTTTCCAAAAGGTCATAATACCATCCAGCCGCAAAAGTAGACTATTTTAAAAATCTTAAAAAGTTTTGAGTGTAACTTATGAGACCCGGCATCCTCCTCCAGTCATCGAGAGCTTATCACCCCCCAAATTTGGATGGACGGATATCTCCCCAACCTGGGATTGTAATTACTATCCTAATTTTCTAATAATAAGATTGCATTTGGTTATTATTTAAAAAAGCGTTTACTTTTGTTATATGAGAACAAAAAAATAGAATAAAATGTTTGTGATGCGTTTGGTAATGTTTTTGTTATAGAAATGACGTTTTTGTGTCAAAAATGAAAATTTTAGTTTATGTGTCAAAATAATTTTTTTTTGAACGAAATTGGAACGACGAAACTATTTTTTGTCATTCCATAAATTATTTATCGAAACACACCATATGCGCCAAACGCATTATTCTAAACTCCAGAAATGTCTTTTTAGAACATTACCAAACGCAGCCTTGGTGTTAATTTAGTGTTTTTAAAACAAAACAGGAAAAAAAAATACAAAAAATATAAAATGATAGAACAATGAAACCTTGTTCCGCATTTCTATTCCATTCAAAATATGAAAAAAAGTAAACAATTAGGGTAATAAGTAATCGTTTATAAAATAGGTTCACCAAACACCATTTTATTATTGTTCTAAAACAATATCTTGACATAAAAACTGAAATTCTATTTTTAACACGAGTCGTGATTTTTGAAACTGATAGCTTAAACAAATAAGTATTACAAACATATAATAAAAGCAAAAAAAAAAAAAAAAAAATCAAAATGATTGCGGCGGGAGTGTGGGTGGGGGCGTGAGAATTATGAGACTTGTGAGCTTCCTGTCCTTTTTCTTTTTTAAATGTCGCAGAGAAGAGAAGCTCGTCATCGTGGAAAATCAATGGCGGATTTGCGGTAGAAACTAGAAACTTTTAAAGAGAAAAACAAAGAATTTTAAATAAAAAAATAAAATATATTTTTTCGTAATAAAATAATGATAGTAAAAGTAGTAAATTAGGGTTTAAAAAAGAAAATTCGGGGTATGTCGGTGGAAAATGCAGAGTTAATAAACATATTAGAAGAGAGAGTAGTAAGGAGTGAGAGACTCTTATCATGAGATCTGATGTCTTTCTTTCAATTTTTTTTTTTTTTTTTTTTTTCTGAATATTCCTTTTTGCAGTGATCTTTGATTTGGTTTCAGTTCAATTAAATCGGATTTTTTAGTGTCTCAAGAAACGTTTTCTATTCTAGGTTCGTTTATTATTGTAGAATTTAGTTTCTTTTTTATTTGATCGAATCGAGGACGGCAGACGTTGGAGTTGGACTTCTGAAGACTTTGAAGCTTCGATCTGGTTGGTAGATTTTCTCACTATCCGTTTCCTGGTATTTTGATGCTCGTGCTGATGAAGATGACGAATGGATATCCGAGAATTACATACGTTTGAATCAAAGAAGTGGTGTTTTTAACTGTGGATTTGATCAGAAAAGGGGGTTTTGGGTTCTGGGTTCTGGTTAGTTCAAAGCTTACCTTGATTGCTGTACTTATTTGCTTTTATTGAAGATGGAATGGTATCTTTGACGCGAAAGGGAGGAGTTTTGAAGCTGGAGAGCTCATCTTTTGACTGAGCTTTTCCTTCCGGCTAAAGCAGTTCATGCGATTTCGGCGTCAGTGAGTTGAGTAAAAGGGGAAACGCTTTAGGTATGCTTAAACGCTGTAGGTATCTTCTTTCTTTATTTGAAATGAAATTTGGAGCTTCTTTGTTCGTTCTTGACTTACTTTTGGAAAGTGTTTGACCAATGTCGTATTACAGAATAGCAAATTTTAATTTTATCAATTGAGCTTCTGATTCAACCAGTAATACATTAATACGTTGTGAACATTATTATTTACTCATACCAACATGAACAACGTTGTTTAGTTACTATAAAATCCCAAACATACCTTCTTCACCTTCTAGTAGCTTAACGATATCCAAATCTCAGGCATTTGAAGTTCTTCTATAAAGACGGAACCTTAGGGGTGGAGTAATTTGGGTTATTTATGGAAGCGTGTATGGTGTTTGTATTTCTCATTGTTTTGGTAAATATTTCAGTGAGAGCATTTGTAGAAACTTACTTAATTGGTAGGGAACTGTTTTGAAAATAGATCAAATTAAATTAGCTCTTGATGCTGAATGTGACTGCATATGCATCTAAAGTAGACATTCTTTTGGGCTCTTGGCCTCAGTAGCGTTCTAAGAATTCATCACTTACAGGTTCTGATATTAAGATGGGCTGTCAGTGCTCCAAGTTCACACCATGTTGTTGGGGTTCACAGTTTAAGGGATCAGTTCTGGAGGCTCCTGAAATTGGTGAGTGGAGTGGTTCAGAGTGTTAGATTTTTCTTCCGGTTCTAGAAGGTGATCAAGCTGTTTGCTTTCATTGTGAATGAGTGGAGTGGTAGGGAACTGTTTTGAAAATAGATCAAATTAAATTAGCTCTTGATGCTGAATGTGACTGCATATGCATCTAAAGTAGACATTCTTTTGGGCTCTTGGCCTCAGTAGCGTTCTAAGAATTCATCTCTTACAGGTTCTGATATTAAGATGGGCTGTCAGTGCTCCAAGTTCACACCATGTTGTTGGGGTTCACAGTTTAAGGGATCAGTTCTGGAGGCTCCTGAAATTGGTGAGTGGAGTGGTTCGGAGTGTTAGATTTTTCTTCAGGGTCTAGAAGGTGATCAAGCTGTTTGCTTTCATTGTGAATGAGTGGAGAGGTGTGATGATTTGTTTTGTTTGTTGCAGCAGATAATGAGGAGAAAGGCGAGGCTGATGACTTGCCTGCATTCCGTGAGTTCACTTTTGATCAGCTTAGGATTGCTACATCTGGTTTTGCTGTAGAGAACATTGTGTCTGAACATGGGGAAAAAGCACCAAATGTTGTCTACAAAGGGAAGCTGGAGAATCAAAGGCGTATTGCTATTAAGCGTTTTAATAGGATGGCTTGGCCTGATACACGGCAGTTCTTGGTTAGTGTTTGTTACTTTTTTTATTTTTCAATTTTGTATTTCTTCTCATGAAGTTATCTTCCATTTTTTTTTGTATTTTTATTCTTATATGTGGGTTCGTCAACAAATTTCTTCGTCGGAAATTAGTGATTGTTCTGCACCAAAATGTGATGCGGAGTTTCAATAATGCCTCTAATTGTAATTAGATCTGTCTTATGTGCAAATTTGTACCATATCCCACCTTTAGTGTTTTCTATTTGTAATTGGGACCATAAAATGTTAGTTCATAGCTTGTGAGGTGTAGCTGTGTTTGGATCATTTTGCTTCTTTGTCTATCACAGATGCACAGTCATACCTTTATTTGGAAGTGGTTCTTAATGGTGTTTAAGATAATAAATTGGATAATAACGATGGCGATTGAGAGAAAAGTTATACTCGTAAAGCTCTCTCCACAAGAATGCATTTACCCTACATCCGCCTTGCATTGATATTATTTGATTTGTCACTGGGACATACATACCCAGGCACATTTTTCTGTGTTTAATCACTTACACTTATGGTGTTCATCCCGTTCAATGTTATGACTTTGGTACTTTCTCTTATAATTTAGGAGGAGGCAAGATCTGTTGGTCAGCTTCGCAACCACAGATTGGTAAATCTACTTGGTTGTTGCTGTGAAGGTGATGAGAGATTGCTTGTGGCAGAATATATGCCCAATGATACGCTTGCGAAACACCTATTTCATTGTAAGTTTCTCTCTACATGGAATGTTGTTATGTCCTTGCTAGCTTCTTTAGCATGTTGCACAGGCATTTTATTTTATTTTCAGACTTTGAAGTTCTCTGTGGTATGTCCAGAAATGAAATTGATGTTCTTTCTCAGATAAAGATAAAACTTATGCTACCATTTTTTCGATGTCTACCACGCTAACTCTGACAGTGGCTGGTAATTGTGAAAGCGATTTTTCTGTTATGTTGATTTATACTAGGAGCTTATTCAGATGGCAATTTCATCACTTTGACATATGTAGTCATCTCAGTCAATTCCTGATATATGTATATTGTCCTTCCTCCATCTATCTTTTACTTTTAAACATGAGATATATAGTGCCAGTTACACAGAACAAGGGAAATTTTAGAAACCCAAATGAAATTCTAGCATCCAATCTAACGGACTTTAGATTCAGTTTAGGATCAAAGGTAAAATGCACATGTTACTCACCTTCTTGGCTTAAATCTGGTCGATGTTGGAAGCCTCAAATCTGGTTATATATCTACTGCAAGTAGACAACTTGACATTTTATTCATTCTGGAGTTCTTTCTTTAATTTTGTTTCTATTGAATGGACCTTCATTTCATTTTTTGTATTTTATTTGCCTTACTGTTCCAGGGGAAAATCAGCCTATGAAATGGGCAATGCGATTAAGAGTGGCTTTACATCTTGCACAGGCTCTGGAATATTGTACCAGCAAAGGACGCCCCCTTTATCATGATCTTAATGCTTACAGAATTTTATTTGATGATGTAAGCACTGTATCATCTTTTTAATTTGGTAACTCCTTATACAATTAGGAGTTTACTTTGTTACATTCATCTCATTTTGTGTTAGTCCTGTACAGGATGGTAACCCCAGACTTTCTTCCTTTGGCCTGATGAAGAATAGTAGGGATGGAAAAAGTTACAGTACAAACTTGGCATTTACTCCTCCAGAATATTTGAGAACAGGTATTCATCCGTCTAGAAAGTTTTCATTTTCATTGGCTAAAGTGGTCATGGGGTGTTTTTTATTAATAGTTTGTTTGCATCAGGTGGATCCTATTTTTATTTTTCATGGTTTTCATTTTATATTTGGCAGTTCGGATGAATTTCTATTGAACAAATCTGGCTTTTTGTGTTTTGGTGGGGTGGGGGGTGGTAGCTAAATTGCCCACTTGATATATGATTTCACATGATTATACTTTGTCAGCTGGCTTCCAGGCTTGGGGCATTCTTTGAACTCATCCAAGCTTCCTCACCCCACCCCCCAAAAAATAATATTTTCTGTTGATCTTTATTATTTAAGACTTATATGTGAAATCATGTGATGGGGCTAGTCAAATGTCTCTACAATTATCATTGGTACTTTAGTTTAGTTTTTGGATCATTTCATGTCATTGATCAACTTTGGTTTTTATTCCCAAGTTATATTTCAAGATTTTTTATATGATCTCATTCTTTTCTTCTCTTTTTTTTTTTTCTTTTTGGATCTTTTGTTTTGTAGGAAGAGTGACAGCAGAAAGTGTAATATACAGTTTTGGCACCCTTTTGCTGGACCTTCTCAGTGGAAAACATATTCCTCCCAGTCGTGTAGGTTTATTGTCTCTCTCCATAGGCTAGTTTTTTCTTGGCAATGTACTTGAAACCGTAAGCTTGTTGGTAGATTTTGTCTATTCTTTTTTGAAGCATATGAGCAGATATAGCGGTCTATAGATGGACCTACTGGGTTGATGCGGCAGACTGGGGTTGAGGAAAGGGAACAGTTGGTGGAGATCCCCCCCCCCCCACGCCAGACATCACTATTTTTGGCATTTGCAACTAATCTGTTCCTGAAAGATTCTTTTCAGAATATTGGCTCTTGATTTTTTCTCTCATTTTTTCGTCAATGTCCAAAACATTATACTTGGGGGGGGGGGTTTGCAAACTACCCACCTAGGAGTGCATTAATGACTATATGTAATATACCAATGAGAATTTGTATAATAATGTTTATATGCAACATAGAATCCATAACAGTGCAATATGATATTATTATGTTAGTAATGGCCTAATATATAATAAACAAAGCATATGATATAATGTAAGTATATTCGTAAAAATAAAAATAAATATAATAAACATAAATCAACGTAAACTCGTGAAGTTTCAACAAGTCGACAAGGTGTGTTGTCGCCTTGGACCCGAAAAGGAGCCTGAACGCCTAAGTAGCCTTAGGGTGGCGAGACCTTGACAACTATGTTAGAAATTAGTGCCATAATATGTTGTTACTTCCATCTCAATAGAATCATGTTGGGTACTCCGATATGCTGTAACCTGCTTTATCTGGTAACTTAAGAAAAAGTTAGCAAATCCCAAGGGGGTTGCGGAGTTGGCAAGGGACTTTCGCCTTAGGAAGCATGTGGTTCTGAGTTCGACTCCTCTAACCTCCTTGGGGCCACTCACACGGGGGTGTTTTAGTACTGTTCACTGCTTTCGGTGAAAGTTGAATGGTTCTCATTCAACCCCGGTAGGACCCGGTCCATGCGGTTGTGGGGTCAGTATGAGCCTGCAGGACTAGTCAGGCAAAGGCCGGAATATCCATCATCAGCAAAAAAAAAAAAGAAGTGTTAAATGAGTGGCCTAATGGGTTCTATTGGCCATAGGCTTAGTATTTTTATGTTCTCAAAACTCAATTGTAATGAGCATATTTTGAAAGCCCATTCATGAAGGATAAATGGCCACACAAACTTAATTACTTAGTTGTATCTAGTCTAAAGTTGTGAAGTCTTGGGGATATCAATAGGTTCTTGGGGATGTCAATAGGTTAGTTTCATTGTTAGTTGTGAAAGGCCTTAACAATGTAAGATTCATTTAATATCTTGAAAAGAGTCTCAATGTAAGTCCTTGGAATTGTAAAGGCCATTTCCTTACATTTCCAAGGACTTACATTGGAAGCGGAGCTAGAACTCTCCCAGCCAATCTATAAAAGGCTGTATACATTTTAAAGAAAGTTAAGAATTTGAATGAAATTGAGTTTATACAGTTCTGTGAGAAACAGAGCTGCAGTGAGATTCTGCTCCTGGTGAGAGGTTGGGGTGGTTGGTGAGAAACTAGAGTAGGCTTGGGGTGAGACTCTTCAAGGCATATCTTTCTTCTTCTATCGTATTTCCTTTATTATGTTCAAGAAATATCAAGTACGTTTTGAAATTGTTCCATCATTTATTTAAAGGTTAGTTGAAGATATTACCTGCTGTGCTTCATGTCTAATTGAAGTGTGAAGTATCTGTTAAATCTGATCACTTTTGGGTACTGAGATTCTGTTATCTTGGACTGGTTCTGAAGCTTATTATAAGGTTCGAACAGTCTCCATCAATTTATGTGCTTCTAATGCTTATCCTGAATAATTTCTGTCAGGCTCTTGACCTGATACGTGACAGGAACATTCAGATGCTCACAGATTCTTGCTTGGAAGGACAATTTTCAAATGATGATGGGACTGAGCTAGTACGCTTAGCATCTCGGTGTTTACAATATGAGCCTCGGGAACGGCCAAATCCAAAGTCATTAGTGGCTGCTTTGACTCCTCTTCAGAAGGAAACTGAGGTCAGTTAGTCTTAATTTTCTTAATTGTGGATGATGTTTTTATAGTGAACCATTTGATATCTTCTGACATCATATTTTGGGAGGTTGATTGGATTGCTTATACATGATCTTATAGGGCCTCAATTTATAAGGACCTGCATTCAACTTTTATATGATGCACTTGTCCAGTCTACTGCTAAACTATACCAGCTTTTGCCACGTTTTACTGAAGATCCATAATTTAATTTTGCCATATACCTTTGCTTGAATCATCGGCTTCCTTGTGACAACTATCAAAAGTAAATAGTTCTTTTGTTTAGAGGACATGAGTTTTTAGGTACTTCAGATCACGGTTTTTATCATTATTTTCCATGCATGGCACCAACTAGATTGTGATTGTTTCTTTTTTGTCACTCTGTCTGATGTTGGTTGTTCTTGTGACATTGCTTTTGATCTTAGCTGTAAATTTTTTTTCGTTTTTGGTGGCCAAGTTGGTTTGGTGACCAAAATGATATTTTCAGGTATTTTAGTCAGTTTGTTTGAGAGTTTAATCTAACTTTATGTTCTAAACTTGTGTATACTTAGGTGTTTTATAATAATTACGTTGATATATCTTCATTTTACCGATAATAAGCTCATCTTATGTTTACAAATACCTTTTTTCTTCAAGAAAAGGGGGACAAAAGCACATGTTATGTTTTAGTTTTACCTACAATAAACACTTGAAGATAGTTCGTTGGGTAAATTTAATGTTTTTATTTTCTGGCAATAAGTGCATATTTTGTTTAGTTAAATAGTTTTAGTGTGAATCAAAATTGTTGAAAGCACTATTGTACTTTAGATAAATATTCATTAACTCGGATTTTACCTTGGACTCAATTTCCTAATTAAGGGGTGGGAAGAAATGCCTCACTTGATCTGATCCAGCCTCTTTTATCATGTTTCCTTTCTTTTATTTTATTATTAAAAAAACTGGCCTTCTGTTAGAAATGAAAGTACAACCATGGAATCTTGTTTTCTTCAGTCTTTCTTTTCCGTGCAATTGGTGATGCAACAACTGCCAACAATATGCAACTGCCATTTCTCCATCATCCCTTCTCCGTGACTCTGTTCAACAATTACAGTTGCTGTGTCAGGCAACTGCAACTGCCAGTGTCCACTTTCCATGCCTGCAACCACCTTCCCTCTCTCGAAAAGTGGTTGGTGATGTTGCCCATGTACTCCTTTTGGCCTGCTAAGCGGTCTCTTGAACACGGGGAGGAAATAAGGTTGCATGAAAGATCCCTTATTCGCCAAGACTTTAGGGCTTGCCGGCTCTTTGGTTTTCATTCCAGTCCTTTCCAACTTTAATTTGGCCTCATAACTAGACGCAGCCACAGTATGGTTTGGGCTTGTTGAATTTCAGAAACATCATACAAATGGAATAGGTTTTTTGTATGTGTGCGCATGTGAAATTGAATTGAGGTCATGTTTAAGTTGAATGGTTACATCTGCAGGTTCCTTCTCATGTATTGATGGGCATACCAGATAGTGGTGAAATCATGCCTCTGTTCCCCCTTGGTGAAGCTTGTTCACGAATGGACCTCACTGCCATACATGAGATATTAGAAAAAATTGGTTACAAAGATGATGAAGGAACAGCAAATGAGGTTTGTTTCTCGACATCTGTGATATTTCGAACTTTCTTGATAGATATAAAAAATTCTCTTTGGTTTTTTTGTTTTTCTAAAATTATACAAAATACAGGACCTTATTCTAGTTAATTTTTTCCCCCCCATGTTATCATATTATATTTTTGCCAGTTTCAAGCTTTTGCTTTGCATTGAGAGCCATAAGGTCAAATTGGGAGGCTAATGGTAGGTTGACTACTGGCATTGTCATCAGATCCTTTTCATGAATCATAACTCAAAGTGGCATTTTCATTCTTAGATGGCCCTAGATAGTGGAATTGAAAATCAGAATTTGTTTGGTCATTGGTGAATCGACTGGGATGAGGCTATGATGGCAAAAAGGATGACATGTAGGGCATGCACCAATGAATTCTTACCCATTGTAGTCTATGGGAATTAATGTGTAGAACTTTTGTTTTGTGTGGGTTAGTTCAACCTCCCCCCCCCCCCCCGGACACACTATTATTAATCTGGCCACTAGATTCACAGACTTCATTTAGTCACATCATTTAATGGTATGCAACGCTTATTGTTTTCCTGTGAGTATACAGTATTTTTTCACCAGTCTTGCTCACTGTTGGCTTTCTTGTCTTGCAGCTGTCATTCCAAATGTGGACCAATCAAATGCAGGAGACATTGAACTCAAAGAAAAAGGGTGATATTGCTTTCCGATACAAAGACTTTAGGGCTGCAATTGAATGCTATACCCAGGTCACGATTTGTTACAAAATCTTTCCTCGACAGATCTTTCTTTTTAAATTTTTTTTTTTTTTTGGAATGACATTTCTTGCTATGACTTTTCCTAGTTACTGTAGACTGTAGCAGTCTTGCACTTTTGCTACATAAATTGTTGGTAGGATATTCCATCAATTTAAGTTTCCTTGCTATATTGTTTCACTTTCCAAAATGTTACTGAAGGTTGGGAAGACGAAGGACCCAATCAGACATTTTAGCATCTCATTCTTCTAGATGTTAAAGAATTACATGCCAAAAATAGGAAGGATTGCCTCATTACTTCTTGTTATTGAAGAACTTTCAAATTGGAACCCAAAACTTTTTTCCTATCTTCAATTCATGCAGTTTGTGCCTGGTACATCCTTGAGGTGTACCCAGTGAGTGCCTTTAATCGTGCTTTACGTTGCAGATGAAATATTCCCCCCATTCTTAGTACATCCTCACAATGGTACTAACAGTTTTTTTTTAAATTGCAATTTGCAGTTCATTGATGTTGGAACCATGGTTTCTCCAACAGTCTATGCACGCCGTAGCCTGTCTTATCTCTTTAGTGACATGCCCCAGGAAGCTCTGAATGATGCGGTGCAAGCCCAAGTTATTTTTGCTACGTGGCATATTGCATCCTATCTGCAAGCGACTGCTCTCCGTGCACTAGAAATGGAACATGAAGCTCAAGTAGCACTCAAAGAGGCTACAGTACTTGAAGCGAAAAGAAATGCAGCTGCTGGACAATAGGTTGTCAGTGACTGGTGGATCCATGGAACTCTCAATCACTACTTATCTAGCTGCCTTTTCTGGAGTGATTATAACATCTTCTGGGCAGAATGATTGGGGCCTTCTTAGATTGCAAAAATCAATGGTACAAATAACAAGTAACCTCGTAATTTTTTTCATGCCACCTCCGCCATGGGGCAGGTTCTGTGGGTTCTTCAAGGCATTCTTGGCAAATCTTTTGGATGAGTGGTAGGTTCTGGTCATTCCTAGCAGTCCTAAGGGGAGCTTTCCATTTTTCTTTATTACTGATTGACCAGATCATTCCCCTTGGAACAGTTTATCAGTTCTTTTTTCTCAGGTCAGACATTCATTGAAATACTCTTGCAACAACTTGCATGTTTATGGTCTTGTCTGCAAGATTTTACAAAACAAAGGGAACAGCGGGGGAATGAAATTCTGTTCAAAACTTGTAATTTGTGTACAGAAACTGGTTCTGATTTGCTTTGTTGTTAATTTCGTTGCTTCTGTATTTTCTTGTTTGGGGTCGTTCCTTTTTGACGTTGAGCTGACATGTGTTTTTGATTATGTTAATAAAGTTTATGCCATGGAAAGAACTAGTATCTTGTTATCCTTCAATCAATTACCTATCCCCTCTCACGCTTGCGCAGACAAAGAGGGGGGAGAGAGAGAGAGACTTGTTAAGATCTGGCCACTCTTCTTTAACAGGAGAGTAAAGGGTTCTACGTGTTGGGGTTTCTGATGAAAGCAACAATCACACATCGGATGTGAGTATATTGGACACCCTCTGTTTTAACAGTTAAAAGTTCCTGAAGACGTGAGCAGTCCAATGTGAAGATTTATATGGATTTGGGCACTCTTTCTTTAACAGCTAAAAATTTTCTGAGGAAAGATCTTAGTTCAAACTTATGCCCCTTCGTGTAAAGATTTATAAGGACTTGGGTGCTCTCTCTTAATGGTTAGCTTTTAGGGTAAGTATCGGAATCCTAACACTAAGGAACGTAGAGGTTCCTACTTGTGAAATGTAACATGGATGTCACATTTTATCAAGGAACAAGGAGAGTTTCTTTGTATGAAAGGAATAATGATTTGTGAAGGGAAGTGAGAACATATTGAACCTGAATTATATATATGCAAAGGATCAAAGGCAGTTCATGGTTTTGTATGATAGTATCTTTGCACTACAGATTAGAACATATCTGGTTTCACTTAAGATGAACCCAAGTTTCTTTTGGATAATGAAGGGTACTGTGTATCCATTCTTGGGAAAAAGCTAATGAATTAATAGTTCATCTTATGCTCTGATATTTTGTCTTCTGTGTATGTTTAAACACCATTTGTTGGAAGGGAAAGACATCCCCTTCATGAGGTTGAGTCATCTCAGTTTTATCAATTTGCAGGCCGCCACTGGGGGGCATCAGTTTATTAGTTCGTGAGTGAACCCCCTCCCCCTTCTTCTCTCCATATATCTACCCCTATTGTATGCTGTCAATGGGCCACGATGGATTGATACCCGTTCACCATGATCTCAGGGAAATTCGATCCTAAACAGATGTATAGTGTGTTTGCTAAGTATCTACATGATTTTTTTTTTAAACAATCTACATGGTTCTCATTTTGTAAATATGGTTCGTTTTCATAATTATGGAGAGATTTAAGGAAGGAGAAAAAAACGTGAGAGTGAGGAAGAAGAGGAGGGATGTATATATACGTTACGGAAGAGATGTAAGGGCATGAGAGTGAAAAAGGATAGAGATAAAATAGAGAGAATTAAGAAATCTAGATAACAAAATAGAGGGAAGGACCGTGAGTGAGAGGAGGGAAAGAATTTCAAACGAAAATGAGAGAGAGAGAGAGAGAGAGAGAAGATAAAAGGAAGGGGGTGTGAGAGATTAAGAGGAATAAAGAAAATATATTTTTTTAAAGAGTATTTTAAGTATTAAAATAATGAGTACATGCACTTATATAATAGTATAAATATGATATATATTTAGGAAAAAGATCCCTGTCGATTTGGCACATGTACACTCCAACAGGTGCGGCCAATGAAAGGGTGTGCACGAGCCACGAACCTCTTCGACACAGGGCAATGCAATCTTTTTGCACCTGTTGTGTCTAGGCGTAGACACACGCCAAGAGGCGGTGAGGTACCTACCGTGACATGAGTCCGCGGCGCACATTTGCTGGGTTAGCTGAGGCATGGTGAGAGCTCAGATCTCGACTCAAACACAAACATAAACACATCAGAATCAGGTTCATCTCTTTCACTGTCATTTCAGCTATTCTTTCAACTTCCTCCCATTCAAAGTTGCCACTGTTTATCCCAGCAAACTACCAGCTAGAAGTGATCAATTTCCCCTAGAAAAATTAGGGAGTTCTTGTAACTTAATGAACCATCTCTCATTAACCCCAACTCTTGTATACCTTTGCTCCATCCTCCAAAGGCCACAAAGTATTGTGGACCATATTGGATTACTGAAATTACAAATGAAGACTTTGGATTGAAGATTTAATCCTTAATCAACATACCAAAATATTTGAAAATCAATGAAGGAAATGGATTAACAATGATTCGCAAGTGTTTGGTGGAGTTTTCTGTTGGAAATAAGTATCAAGATGCTGTATGGTGTGATGTTATTTGGATGAATCCCTCCAAATAAACCTATACCATTCAAGGCTCTTGAAGAGACTGGAGAAGCTTTTGGACTCTTAAACCAGCAAATGGAAGAAATCAATCCCTACTCTATACCAACTTTACTTTATTGATTGGAAGAATATTAGGCCAGGTGCCTAAGTTTTCACTAGATTAAAACATCCTTGGTGTTCACTGTCAATTTGGGATATGTTTTTCTTCTTTGCATGCATATATAGGTTCCCATAAGCCCTTAATACAAAGATGGCCATTCTAACCTAATGCACCACACTACTAGAATAGAGACCATTGGTGATTATAATCAATTCAAAATATACGTACCACACTCACTTACACATGGATGCTATAACCATTCTTTCTTCTCAACTAGAATAAGTTTCTGTTTAGTCTACTAGTGGCAAACCAACATAGTATTTGATTATACATTCAGTGAGATACAGTGGACTGGATTTGAGGTTTGTTCTCTAGCAACCAAAAGAGCTTCCAAAGCTAAAGTCTTCTCTTTGGCATCCTTAAATTCCGCTCGTCTTCCATGACCTGTAAATAAATGTTGTAAACCTTTAGGAAACCAATTAAAGAGATAAAGATAGTTTGATAACATAAATAAAAGAGTACAGATGTAGGCTAAAAAAAACCATGGCCCTTAATGAAGGCATATTTTGGTGCAACCCTAATCGGGCTTACCAAATCAGACCTGACTATTGCTTAATGAGGTGGACTAGAGGTTTTCACGTAGTTATCAATTAAATACAGAAAGGGATGGGGGAGGAGGAGGAGGACCCTTAGAACTTGCTCTGTAAATCTGTCACTACCTTTTGAGCTTTGAAACTCTAAGACCCAGGAAAGGATATAGAAGCTTTTCCATCAAAATTAAAGTAGATCTAAAGAAAAACATTTAAACAGGAAGGCTATAATTAGAGATTATAAGGATTTTTTTCTTTTCCTTTTTTCTTGGATATGTGTTGTCTTTTCCATTAGTTTTACTTCAAGCCATATTGACCTTTCCAGAAATGGTCTTACATCTTTTACAACATTATTATTTTTTGGAGGAAAAGATTACATACCAGGTAAAATCAATTCAAAGTCCACATCCAACAACTTCCGAACACTGTTCAGTTGCATTGGAACTGCCAGACACAGAAGTTGATGAGCAAAAAAGTATGTTAAGTAAAATGTAGTGCAGTTGTCATTGGACTTAGGATGGTCTGAAAAACCTGCATATATTATAGCACCTTGAACAGGATTGGAGCTACAATTCAATTGAAACTGAGCTAGAGAATGATGGCCAAAAAAATTCAGAATATTAAGTACTATAATCATTGGTCATGAACTCATGATTTTGTACTTAGATTGTTTTCAATCTGTAATGATTTTCGGCCTTACTAACCCTGATAAGCACCAAGTTTGTCTGAAACAGATTCTAGTCAATTCATATTGAGTTACACGGGAGATCATTCATATTACCTGACCACCAGTTATATTTCTCCATAATAGTTAGCTCTGATTCCCATACTGCCAGATGGTCCCCTGCAAATAGGATCTTGAGTGGCTTATATAACAAGCATACACATCCCTGCCATCAAAAGTTGAAGATGTTACTGGGTTTATTCAATTCACATGTTGATGGAAACCAGTTTCTATAAAGATGATTGGTAGTATCATCCATACTAATCTTGACTATCAGTCCCAAAGCCAATATGTGAACTTCAATCATATTAATCAATCCAACAAATGTATAGAACCAACCACATTAACTTGTCATAACTGAAGGTGGATTACGATGCAGTTTCATTAAACATACAAAGATCAACAAATTTCGTCTCAACCAAGTTCTTACTTCAGTGTGACCGGGAGTGTATATGAGTTCAAAATCATTGCCAAGGCTCCAGGGACCACTCCCTTCTAGCTTCATCTCTACGTCAGTTGTACGAATGTCAACCTGATAAAGTCAGAAGATAAAATAATAGAACAGTTTTACTACCTTGGGAACATCATGACAAGAAATCAAACCAAGGAGCTCAAAAAGTCTCAAGCCATTACAGAATTTGGTGAGGATATAGGTTCTTTGGTTTGAATATTATTATCAAATGATGAGTCCTTACATCTTTCAAGTGCAGAATTCTTGGGCACTCTAGCCGTTTAGACCACTTCTCATGATCTGCAACATCATCCCTAATCACCAAAACAAAAACTAATATACTTACCAAATAGATCACAGATTTCAATTTTCAACTAATAATGTTATTTGACTTCCATTTAGATCATACTTGTGTGTCAGAAACATGTATCGTGCTCCTCCAAGCATCTCAATTTTACGTGCAATCCTTTCAGTGTATCTTGGGCTGCATAAAGATTGGACATTGGGTGGCAAGTTAATCCTTCTAAGCATTTCAAAACTTAAAACCAAGAGAAAAATAATTTATTCCATGCTGTAACCTTCTCTCTTTTCCATATCTTTGATCTGACATTCTGCTTGATTTTAGTGTGCAAGTTTATCTGTTGTGATACTTGATAGCACATCTTTATACATAAATAGAACTAACCTGTCTATGAGTATGTTTCCTTCAGGGTGAACAATGATATAGGAAGCTCCTCCAAATGATTTTTCAGAATGATAGCCACAATGATAGACACCCTGAAAGCAGTCACCAGATTCTGAAGTGATAAGTAAGCTATGTAAGTAATATGATGTTGCTCACTTCAAGATTTCAAGAATCACTATCCACTGGTAAATGTGGTAAGAAGAAAGTGAAAAGTTATTAAGTTATGACAGCAACTATGTTTTGAAATAAGAACATCTTCGCTAAGGGCAGAGCAAAAACTTGCTAAATCAGTACAACATATCTACATTATCATGGATTGTGCAGCTTTATCCTCCTAAATACCTCCATAGAAACAGGTCTATCTAGCTGCACATATGCTCTTTTCTCCTCTCTCTCTCTCTCTTATCCTGAATTACAACATATCAAGTATAAACAATCTATCAAGCCCTCTGTCAGCCTTTTTCATATAATTTTCATCCGGAAATGGAAAAACCGAGGATTTACTCCCAGCTTCTCCCTTGATCCTCACTTGGACTGAGATTTTGGAACATCTAGTGGCACAGCCAGAGCTTTATCCAGCCATGGGCAGTTATTTTAATCTTATGGGCTTGTGGGTCTCACAAGTTTGGTATACCATTTTTACTATTATGTGTCTTAAGTCAGTCCCAGTTGAACAAGTATTTGAAATATTATTTGGTTTAGAAAGTAGTATTAGTTTCACTCCTAATTGAAGTATGACTTGATATAGTAAAAATGAGCTTTGGACTGGATTATGGTTTTGTGCAGAGAATAGTTCTCTTGGTGTGATGGTCAAACTTTTGCCCTCTCCCACTATCCCACACACAGCTTCTTCTTCGATGTCAGTTGATACAGATAATTTCCTTTAATCTTATTTTTTTATCAGAGTTCTAACAAAAACCCTGTTCAGTCTCAGAGTCTTATGATATCAGAATTGGGAACACTGTTTTCAAGCAACCATGGTTTTCTCTACATGAATTTCATATGAAGTTACTATAGTTTTGAGGTCAGTTATGCCATTGCTTATAATTTGCAATCTTTTCAAGGTAGCCTCATCCATTTAGTTCACTGGAGTGGATGCAAATGATAATACATTTAGACAAATGAATACAATGACTAGAGATAAATAACAAATGATTTCATTTCTCACACTTAGTGATATGATATCATCAATAGGTGAATAGATAAGGGGAGGGGGGAGATGATCTGTTCAAAGTTTTCATTTGCATTTCTATCAGAATCTTTTTTGCATATAAGAAACTTTCTTCAGAATCTGTACCGGAAATCTTTGCTCACTAATTGGAATAGGAAATGTGTTATGCACTTCCAGGATATCGCGGGGAGCATTCTCTGTATGGATTGAGCTTGTTGGACAAGAAAGTAAGGCCTGCAAAGGTAAGAAGTTGAGTTTAACCTTAGCACCTTCAATAAACTGGATGCATTATAATGTTCATTGTCAGAATAATAATGGATTTCCCCAATTCGACGAAAAGCTCTAACCATGTTCTTAAAATTTTTGATATAAAGTCGCTACCTAGATTAGGTCTAATACCCACAAAAGTGCTTCATTTAGACAATTTTTTGAGGTTAATCAGGAGATTTAACATTGATGTGAAATATACCTGTAGAGCCTTTACCCTTTCTTCTTTACTACTTGGCTGCTTAACCACTGCTGACAGTTCATCTACTCTTGAAAATGTTGTCTGAAAAAAAAAAAGGGTAACAAATTCATAATGACCATTGCTAAAGAAGTTGATGCTTTTGTGTACACTCCCATTGGTCAACACTGGTGCAGGAGCCATGCTGCCTTTAAAGAAACCCTCTCCTATAAGTACAAGATGATCAGAAATATAATTGCTTACCGGAGCCATCCAACGACATGTGTCACAATCTATACATGTGTGATCTGTAAATTAAGAATCAATGGATGGTCATTGGAATCAGTTTGGTGTTTACTCACAATAAAAATAAGGAGAATTCAGAAATTTGCTCTTTCATTAAGGCCTTCTTGTTTATTTGGTGGACAAAAAGGGGCGGGAAAGGAGAAATTATGGGCCCCATTACACATATGTAATGGGATTAAAAAAAAAAAAATTCATAATTTTTTATTTCAATGTAATAAAGCTTTGCACCCCACATGTAATAAAATCATTGTCCTCTTTTCTCCCAAAATTCTATCGAAAATGGTGACGTGTTGGAGAAGGATAGGATGAGACCACTTGCCACATATGCAAGCATGTTTTCTGAATTCATGGATGACTATTTGCTTACTTTTCCACCCAAATAGACACAGATTTTATGGAAAATATTAAAATTGTTCCACCCCTTATGGACTCAAATGTTCTACAGTGAGCAATGAGTGACAGTGAAGATTCAACGGTTAGGAAAGCTCTGCATGTACCTCAACTGTTGGATCCTCACTGCCTCCCCACAAAGGATTTTTGTCAACCCCTATTCCCACCCTACCCTTACCCCTGAGATTCCATTTCCTTAGATGTTACCAGCCAAGAAGCTGCAACGTTGGTAGCAACAATTTTTTTTCCACAGCCACTAACATATATAACTTGTCTTCATCGTCATGTCACATATGTGGTGCCCCTTGGCCTAGTGGTAATTCTCCCGAAGGCACACACATGTATGTGCATGCACACACATACAACTTGTCTTCCTTATCGTGACACATGTCCCCCCTTACCCCTTAGTGATAAGGTCTCCACAGAGAGAGATCCACTGCTCGTACGATCAGGTGATTGCACGAGTTAGCATCTAACACTTGTCCCATCTTGTGCCATTACAAGGATAAAGAACGGTATATATAAAATATAAAAAAAGACATGTACGACCAGGTAATCGTATGAGCAGCTGATCTGTAGCCCGCATGAAGACCACACCCCATGGATGGTGTGAGATTGCCGCCAGAGAATAAGCGGATCTAGGTTTGATCTCCATGGCATGCGTGCACACTTTCTCTCTCTTTCTCTCTCTCTCTCTATGCTACACACACAACTACACAGGAACCAAAAAACAGAACTGAATTATGAGAATCAACTTAATAATTTACCAACAAAGAAATCTCCATTAACGTTCTGGGGTCGCCTCTGTCTGGCCTTCTTCAATGCATCATGACTATGGTTTGATGATGTGTTCTGGCTTGCTTTCACCAGAGAGATTACAGAGATCCTGCTATTGATATGTCTACCAGAATTATTATTCCGGCAACCACCAAACCTAAGCCCTCCGCCGCCTGCTATGGCTGTGCTTCTGTCTTCCAGGTTAAGGATCATCATGCCTTTCACAATCCCTGTAGCTGCCATGATCATACAAGATCTCTTTCCTGGTATTTCTTTATCCAACTACTACTTGAAACAATTAGGAAAACTAGAGAGAGAGAGAGAAGATAATCATATATAGAAATATTGGAAAGTTCTCTATTTTCAAACTTCGGTGGCTACAGAAGTACTAAGAACTTGGCGGGGAAGAAAGGTAATTATCATGGAAAAAATTATGTTGCTAACCAAAGAAATAGCTGCACAATTTTCCACTGGGTTCATAATTAAATACTTTTTAGAATTATATATTTTTTAAAATATCTTTCGAGATCCTATTTTTTAGGCTACAAACATGGATAACTGCACAATCTTATCTAAATAGAATAGAAAATTTCAAAGATGGAAGTCAAATGATTGATATAGACATGTTTAATTTAATAGACGTAAGCGGTAAGTAATATGTCGTTTTATAGAAGGAAAGAGAGATATAGACGCAATGAGACACTAATGTACACCTAGTGTTATATGGCTTCGCAATGTTGTTTATCCTTTGGAAATTATTTTATTCTATTTAAATACACCAATCACATAGACTATGTAAACAAAATACCAAACATTAAAAAATTGAAATGAACAATTAATATTTCCAAATTTATTATGATTACCAAAACCTTAGATATAATCAAAAGAAGCTTTTAGACCTCTAAATTTCCAATGAATCAAAGACTATAGATATAAAAACAGAAGGAATCGGGTTAGAACATGCCCTTTGCACCTACACGAGACCCAATCAATGCCCCTCTTTTGGTTCAAATTATACATAGAGGTCATTTTATAAGAATGATGTGCAAAGCTGCAAGTGTAAGCATTCAAGGACACTAATTGGATTATTACAAGAGACAGAGATTTTAAAGTTTGAACCACGGTATTAGTGTAGCCTAAACATCCAAAGATTCTTCCTGATCCCATACCCATCCTAACACTGCCGGTCCATTTCATGGAGACCATGCTCCCAGACAAAAAACTTTCTTCCATGGTTATCCTTTTGTTATGTTTGAATTAAATAAATTAAAGAATAAATAAATAACAAATAAATATAAAATTCTCTTTTTTTCCTGACGTGAGAAATAGATCCCGAGATCAGTAGCTCAAATTTTAAGTTTCAGATCAAGATTTAAAATTAAACACAAAATTGGATTGATGTTTTAATGGAAAAATATTTTTTTCAATTCTAATCATTTATTTCTCTATCCATTTAACGGCTGAGAGAAAAACACGCATTCTCAAGACATCCAAGCAATTAAAGAGGAATTGGATCTATGTTTTAATACCATGACCCTACTTACCATACGAGAGTTGAATGGGCCAACTCTTTAGAAAAAAAAAAAAAAAAATGCCAAATCGATCTTTTTCTGAATCAGGAACCAGGAATCAGGATCGGCCTCGATAGATATGTCCAGGCTGATTTTTTATTTTTTATTTTTTTGTCTTTTGGTAGAAATATGTCCAGGCTGATGACAAGAATGGTTTAGCTGCTTCTGCTTGATACGTTCCATCACGAGTGGAAAGTGGACAACATGTTTGTCTTATTAAAATCTTTTTTATTGATTTTCTCAACAACGAATCAACCATTTGACAAATAAGGTTGTTCAATCTCATCTTATGCTCACAACCAAGGTTTTAGAACCGGGGATCGGATTCAGTTGGGATTGGATCGGAGTGATTTACATTTGGACTTTTTTTTTTTTTTAAGGATCATTTTACCCTTATGCCTTATTAGTGGATCAATATTGAATCAAGAATCGGTTCCGATATAAGTGATCTTGACCTATCCATTTTGATTTTTACAACTATGCTCACAACTGCCTTATATTTGTATATGTTGGACCTAGGGGTGCAAGTTTGGTCTTGTTAGGTTGAGCTCAACCTGAGTCCGATTAAAGCTTGGGCTAAGATAACTTGGCCAAGGATTGATAATTTTTGGCCCTGAGTTAGGGCCAAGTTGGATCCGCCAGGATTGAGTAGGACTTTTTTTTTTCTCTTCTTTTTCTCTCTGGCTCCGCCCAATCCTTGCATCTATGTTCCCCTCTCTCCATGGTTAGGGTCAATCAGGGTTAGCTTAGCCCAATCCAGAGGAAGGATCAAAGTTGGATTTTTCAGGCTTTGAGTTGCCTGGGCCCAACTAAGGGAACTCAGGGTTGGGCTAGGGCTTTCAAAAGCCTTGCCCAATTAAACGAACTCAAGGTTGGGTTGGGTTTTTCAAGAACCAGGCCCAACCTGACCCTGTTGTAACCCTAATTGGACTTATTGAGAGTATAATGTCTTCTGTTCCACAGTGGGTTTGTGGGCTGATTCCAAAGAGGCCAGATCATGTTCTCGTACGCCTCAACCATTGCTTCATAGACTCCACTCAATTCAAACATACATGTATGTTCACATACAAGAATGTGATCTAGCTTTGATTCCAAAGAACCATTAAAACAATACTTTATATATGTACCCTCTGAATTGTAGTGAGGTATTATCTGAATCTAAGAGTTGTGAATAACAAGTGCATGATATGTGAATGTTTTCTTCTTCTTTATTCCTTTGAAAATAGTATCATGTGTGCCCAGTGCACAACTGACGACTAGGGATGCATGCTTGCCAGCCGTCCAACGCACATTGGGCGCACTGAAAAAGATCCATTTCATTCATTTCCTACATCATTTTAGGTTTTCGTTTCAACATGATAATAAGAAGGGTCTAAAGTTCAAGATGGTGTATGAACAATCAGAATTGCAATTTTTTTTT
The DNA here is from genome assembly GCF_013358625.1 of Macadamia integrifolia. Taxonomy (NCBI): domain Eukaryota; kingdom Viridiplantae; phylum Streptophyta; class Magnoliopsida; order Proteales; family Proteaceae; genus Macadamia; species Macadamia integrifolia. The sequence continues at coordinate 136,807 of NW_024868244.1, forward strand.
TTATAGCAAAATATCAAACAATATTGAACATCAAATAATAATAGTTCTGGAGGTAGGAATAACTCAGATCACAAGCAATGACATATCTTCTTAAATACAAGAATAAACCACCACCCAGCACCCACAGCAAATAATTCAAATACATCTCCCCACACATTTTTTTTAAATTACAGTTTCTTAATCTTCCACAGCTTCCTCTTCATACTCTTCCTCCTCTTGTACCACTGCGTCTTGGTATTGCTGATACTCCGACACCAAATCGTTCATGTTACTCTCTGCTTCTGTGAACTCCATCTCATCCATTCCCTCTCCTGTGTACCAATGCAAGAAAGCCTTCCTTCTGAACATGACCGTGAATTGCTCTGAAACTCGTCGGAACATCTCCTGAATCGAAGTTGAATTCCCCATGAACGTCGACGACATTGAAAGCCCAGTAGGTGGGATGTCACAAACACTCGATTTCACGTTATTTGGGATCCATTCAACAAAGTATGATGAGTTCTTGTTCTGAACATTGATCATCTGTTCATCAACCTCTTTTGTGCTCATCTTACCACGAAACATCGCAGAGGCGGTGAGGTATCGGCCATGACGTGGGTCGGCGGCGCACATCATGTTCTTGGCGTCCCACATTTGCTGGGTTAGCTCAGGGATGGTGAGAGCTCTGTATTGCTGCGACCCACGAGCTGTGAGTGGCGCAAATCCCACCATGAAGAAGTGTAGACGTGGAAATGGGATGAGATTGACTGCTAATTTCCGGAGATCTGAGTTTAATTGACCAGGGAATCGGAGGCAACATGTTACTCCACTCATTGTGGTGGAGATCAGGTGGTTTAGATCTCCAACTGAAATACAAACACAACAGAATAAGAATTTTCTATGGATTTCTTGGTGGGTTTCACAGAAGATGGATCATGGAGAAACTTACAGCTCGGGTTTGTGAGTTTGAGTGTTCTGAAGCAGATATCATAGAGGGCTTCGTTATCCAGAACCATGCACTCATCGGCATTCTCCACCAATTGATGTACAGACAAGGTAGCATTGTAAGGCTCCACCACAGTATCAGAAACCTTTGGTGAAGGAAAAACAGAGAATGTGAGCATCATCCGATCTGGGTATTCTTCCCTGATCTTTGATATCAGTAGTGTTCCCATCCCAGAACCAGTCCCACCACCGAGTGAATGGCAGACCTGAAAGCCTGGAACACATAAATGGTTATAAGGTAAAGCATATCAAATGTATGAACAAAGGACTGAGAGACTAAAACCAGTAGTCAGTAACTACTTAGTTACCTTGCAAGCAATCACAGTTCTCTGCCTCTTTGCGAACAACATCGAGAACAGAGTCAATCAACTCGGCTCCTTCAGTGTAATGTCCCTTAGCCCAATTGTTACCAGCTCCGTTTTGGCCGAAGACAAAGTTATCTGGGCGGAAGATTTTGCCGTAAGGCCCTGTTCTTAAGCTATCCATTGTCCCTGGTTCGAGATCTACTAGCACAGCTCTAGGGACATAGCGACCACCACTTGCTTCATTGTAGTATACATTCACCCTCTCAAGCTGAAGTGGGGAATTGCCTGTGTAACTTCCCTTGGCATCAATGCCGTGTTCCTCGCACACAACCTCCCAGAACTTGCCCCCAATTTGATTCCCGCATTGCCCAGCTTGGATGTGAAGAATTTCTCTCATCCTGCACCAAAAACACAGTTTTGATTAATCCAGAGTGTCTGAAACTCTTAATGAACGATTTGGGTCTCTGGGATTTCACATAGCAATAAAAAGAACTGGTTGAATAAAGGATCAAAATTTACCTTGGTGATTAGCTGGAGGCTCTGAGAACAAGGAAGCTCAGAAGGGAAAGGAGAATCAAGAGAGACAAAAGAAAGAAGAGGATCAAAAACTGCAAAGAAGCTTAGAAAGGAGATGGGTTTTTGTAGTTGTGAGGTGAGGATTGTGAGAGAAGAGAGCATTTTTTATTGTGATTTTGACATATCTCTCTCTCTCTCTTCTGCTAATAATTTCATGTGGGTATGTCTTGGAAGAAGCCATGTCCATTGTCATACACCAACTAGCATCATGAGCTGGCTATGGAAAGAAGACAACTTGGCCCATGTTAATTCATGTCTCTCATTCATCCTCTTAAGTTACTAATTTAACCTAAACAGAGTCTTCTTCTTCTTCCTTTTCTTGTGTTTCATTGAATCTAACTTAGTAATTGATCACAGTGAGACTGAGCTCCCCTCTCTTCTCTTATCATTGTAGATGGATTTGTTTGCAAAACGCATAATATTACTTTGATAATGGGGTCCTATATTTATCTCAAAATCATGAAAAAAATATGAGCTATTTATTTCCTAGAAGAGATAATCCATTTTGGAGCATCAAATTCCATCTCAAATCGGTTAGAAGCCGAATCAGGTTGAGCTTTTATGAACACATAGATATGGAAAACCCTGTTCTAATACCATGTAAAGTTTCCATCCCTAAAGTTCGAACTAGTGGGTGAAGAGACTTCCAAATCAGATTAAAATCGAACTTCGGCTTAATGAGATGCAACATTCTCCTCATGTGTAGACAAGACTAATACAAATACAAGAAACTTACAGGCGCTTGTAACAGGATTAGAGAGAATCCACTTTGATATCATATAAATATCTATCACAAAATTTGAATTATTGGGTGAAAAAACTCACAAAAGTTTACGAAATGAGAAGAAATCTCAAGGGTAATTGATGTGGGATTATTTTCCAAACATTGTTATCTTTGTGGTATATAAAAGTAGGGATGAAATGGATAGAGATGGACACTTCTCAATTATTGAAATTATTGTATTACTAATACTAAAGAAACAATAGCTATACAGAAAATTTACACTTCTCAATTATTGAAGCAACAGTGTCCCTGCTCAAATAAGTGCCTTGTGACTCTTATCTACAAGGACTGCTCGGCTGTTTCAGCATTGGATCCCAAGCCAACTGACCACCTTGAAATTATATTACAAAAAATTTTTAAAAACTAAAACAGATTTTTCCTTCTCATCCAGTTTCTAGGTGGAACACAACCACTTAAATATTTATATAATTCTAACCACCTCTCAATTAATTTTGCTTCAATACTTTTCCAGTAGGACAAATATATCACAACTTTCCAGTGCTGATCTTGTAGCCCCACCCATGCCTGATTCCCGGAAGGGATGAATTTGGAGTGGATCCTAGCCTTTAGCCTTTTTTCTTTTTTCTTTTTTCTTTTTTAGGACAAAGTTTCCTTTGATCGCGCTAAAAGACCGGAAATCTCTCGCTCCCCCTCCCCTTAACAACTTTGATCGCTCGCGGGAAAACTCAATCGTTTTGTTAAAATGATTGCCCTCAAGATTCGAACCCAGGCATTTGCATTTACACATCCATCCATTATTTCCTATAATAAACAACAACTGTATATTACAATTTTGAATTTTCTTCTCTCATCTATTTAATTAAGGGAATGTGGTAAAGGATGACAATAAATATATTATTCTAAGAGACACTGATGTTGAGAGCATAGTTTCATGTTACTATTGCTTAAGTCCCATATATTAAACAAAATGGTCAGATGTCTTTGTCTAAATTAAAAGTCATTAGGATGAGATGTTCCACCACAGCACCCACCCCTACCAGTCAATTTTAGTGAGATGCATAGGCTACCAAAGACTCATCTCCATGTAAAGGAAGCGGGCATCTCTAGTGTTCACCTTAATGCTTACTATTTATTAATCAATCAAGTAATCTGTATTGTAAACTAGTGTTACTAAGAAAACCCACATGTGGTCATCAGAGACCAAGTGATTGTTGAAGCCTTAAGATATTTTGTAATTCTTCTCTTCTCATTAAAAAATGATTATAAATGTTAACTAATGCCAGTGATAGAAAAGCCAAATGTATAGCCACAAGAAAACTAGAGGAATAGAGAATCACAGTGGGCCGATTCATGTTGATTTTGGAAACAGTCTCTTTCGTGAAGTAGTGGGTGAGGCTACGTATATTTGCCTCTCCCAGATCCTATGATAGCGGGGGAATTTCGTGCACTGGATTATTCTTTCCTTAATAGATTGAGTCAAAATCGACAGAGGTTGAAATCATTGTCAATTTTACATAGTTGAACCATGACTTCACAAGAGCATGGAATGAAATACATAAAACCCTTAGTTTTTAGAGTGGGTTTTGGAGTCCTTAACAAGGTAAAATTGGCAAGTACCATGATAGATGGTTTAGTAGTCACAACGAGGTGGGGAGTGATGGGGATTGCATTTAGATTCTCATCATTGAGACACTAGTGAAGGGAAATTTTGTCTTTGATTTTTTATCATGTATTTTTTTACTTTTATCTCCAATGGTCTCATGAATCCCAGAACAAACCCACGACAATAAGAGTTCCATTCGAATCAAATTAAACCTATTGGTTTCTATCAGTCCAATCGATTTTAGCTTTTTTGTTAGATGTCATAGTTATATTGAAATTTGGATGCAGCCGTATTCTTTAACATTTTTTTCTTCAAATTTAAACATTTAAAACCCGTATTGTTCGTTTTCGTTTTCCTATTGTTCTTTAAATATTTTAACAACTAACTATAGTTGCATGGTATAAAAATCAGTGAATCTGATCTAAAATAAGCCAATTTTCGTAATTTCAAATCAGAATACTCTTGACAAGATTCTTCAAAATCGATGGATTTTCATATGGAGCCAGTTCCTATTTTTAAAAGAGTTTCAAAATTTGGTGAATCGTATTGGGAATCGGCCGATTCACCTCTATTGGGTAATTGGGCCGATTCACCTCTAATTGGCCAATTTTAAGGAAGGGACCAGCACGATCTGGTCCAGTCCGTTCCAAGTTCCAACTCTCTCGTCAAGGCTATCACGGCGACGACGACGAAGAAGAAGAAGGAAAGGGAACCGCAAAGTTTGCTACGTTAGCAATGGTGACGCAGTACGGCATCAAACTCGCCGTCAGCGTCATTTCTTCCCACTTTGGTGATCTCGTCTCTGTAAGTCTTAGCGAAACTCCCCTTCTCACTCGTTTCTGTAAACCTAAACGTTACTTGTACAAGAATTTTTGATTCTATGTTCGTTTTCTGCATTGATTTTAGTTTCATTGCCTCTTTAATCTTCATATATTTGTAGAAAGTATGTGAATGTCTCCTGCGCAAAGGAACTCTTTCCCTAGCGGAATTGGTTCGATACACTGAACTCCAGAATAATCAAGTGAAGAATTGTCTGCTCGTTCTAATCCAACACAACTGCGTTCAACCTTTTTCCGTTCAGAAAGATGGTATCCTGATTCTATCCTTCTTCGATTTCCATTAAATGTACTCTTCAGGAACGTTTGAATATCTCTGAAAGATTTTAATTGCTATATAATATCCCGTTCAGGTGGATTCGGGGTTGCTCCGAAGGTTGTCACTCAGTACACTGTGCTATTCGATAACATTCTTCATCGCTTGAGGTTCTCCAAATTTCTCGCAATTGTATCCGAGGAACTCGATAAAGAGGTCACCTTTAATTTTGTGTTGCTGTGCTTTAGACTCATGGGTAGTTAAATTCGTTACTTATTGTGTCGTGGCATCAAATTTGATGGATAATTGACTGTTTTTGGCAGTGTGAAGAACTACTTGAGGCTTTGCTTCAACATGGTAGGCTTACCTTGGAACAAATCACACAGCGAGCACAGTCCATATCTAAGCAGAACGATTGTGAGTTAGTTCCCTTTTTCTTACCTTCCACTCTCCAGGTTGTACAATATGAAATAATCATGGCCTCTCTGAACAGATGAAGTCAATGAATGATTTTTCATTGCCTTTTCTCTTAAGTCTTAATTACTTAGAAGTTCTTAAAACTGCTTTTACAGAGTTAAAATATGTATATATATATATATATATAGAGAGAGAGAGAGAGAGAGAGAGAGAGAGAGAGAGAGAGAGAGAGAGAGAGAGGCGTAGTTGATTGATTCACAGTGAAAATTCTTTACTTTTAGTAAATGGTCCTGTCTTCAAGGGAGTTTAAATATTTCCGCGGTTAATATCCCTTCCATAACTTTCTTTAAGGAATCTTTAATCTTCTTTTTCAGGGAGTACTGCTGTTCAGGATGCTTTGCGAGAAAGCTTTGTTAGGCTTGTCAATGCCCGCTATGTGGAACGCTGTCCAGATCCGGAGCCCTTTATTGCGCCACCAGATGAAGATGCTCCTTCGTCTGGTAAACCTGGTTCTAAGGCTGCCAAGGTATGTGTGGTAGCAATTACGAATAGCTGATTGTCGGGTCTGAACTATTGGTTGTGCAATATTTTTGAAATTTTTTGATAAATATTACTTAAGAAACCAAAATACCTATGTCATAGCTGACCGAGTGTGGAAACATGTTGGAACTGCTGTATTTTGTTAAAATTTTATGTCATTCCAAATATGGAACTATGTATTTATTGTCTTCCCATTTAATGCTTGTAGCTGGCTAAAAGAACTGCACCGACTGTAGAACAACAAGCTATCACAGCTGCAGCTCCTTTGGAATCCAAAAGATTTGCAATTATGACAGATACAGGGCCTGATGCTGGAGGAGAAGAAATGGCTGGTCAAACTCCCCATACAAAACTGGGGGAAAAGGTCAGTCCTGCCGGTTGTTGCTTAACTTTTTTTTTTGGGTGAATAAATAATTCCTGCCGGTTGTTGCTTAACTTTACTGCTTCCTGCTGCTGATTTTAGAAATTCTTTTAATGTTGTAGCGTAAGTATGGGGAATTGGAGATGGATAGAGAAACTATGGGTACCATTTTCGTGAAAGAAGTTCTTTGGCGAACCAATTTTGAGGCATTTATGCGTCGTCTTAGGCATAAGGTCAGTCTTACTCTTCATTTGCTCCGAATTATTTTGAGAAGACACTGAAAAGCAAGCTACTTCTCGGTGAAAGTAGTATCATATAAACTTCCTGTTCTTGGTGTAAGCTATTTCTCAGTTAGAGTAATATAATATAAACTTCTTTTTCTTGAGATAAGCTACTTCTCAGTGAAAGTTGAGAAATATATTATAAAGTTCTGTACTTTTAGGTAGTATGAATTATAGATGTATTTGCAAAGGCATCAGCTACCTCCCCCAGGGCAGTGGTGGATACGTGGTTACTTAAATGTGAGAAAAGGGAAAAAGAATCCAATCCAAATATATGTTCTTAGACACTGATCTTGGGAAGTTTCCTTTTCTTTGTTTTCATGGACAACAGCACAAATGGGTAAAATTTATTCATCAGTGATTGAGTAAAAGTTTAATATCTTATGGTCCAGAGTCCAACTAAAATTATTTTCCTTATATAAGTTATGTCCTAGCATGGATACATGAGTATTTATATGCAAATGAAAAAGCTATCATGAGGGGGACTGGAAATTCTGAATCAAATGTATTTCTATTATTTTCGTCGGTGAGGCTGTCAAACCTTCCTGTTCAAATCTCTTTATATAGTTTGTTAGGTTCTCATCTGAGGCATAGAAGTTTTACCTTTTCAATTACTTTGGACAATTGAGGGTGACTGCACTTGGCCCTAAACTCATAGTTGTCAAGGCGTCACCTAGGCATCTAGGTTGAAGACAACCCCCATCTCTCCCACAACATATCAATTACTTTGAACGATTGAGTGTGTGTCTGTGTCCAACTCCTGCTGCACCTACTACCACAATGTCATTAGCAAAAGTCCTAAGTAGAATAAGATCATTGCTCCCTTTTTTTTTGGGGGGCGGGGTGGGGGGTGGGGGGTGGGGTAGGTTGGGGCGAGGAGAGGTAGATGAGATTATTTGTTTTGTAATAGAAGATTCATGTCAATTTAAAAGTATGTGATAATTTGTTTCTTGATTTTTGTTAAATGCAATGTAGGCTTGTGTTTTGAATGTGATGGCAAGGCTAGATGATGGGGCTGGAACTGTCTTAAATGCATTGTTGGAGGCAACAAAAAATGCAGAGAACAAAGTCAAAACAGAGAATTCAGGTGATACCTGATGTGACCTCAAATGATGCCTTTAGCATTTCTTCGTTGTATAATGCCATTTGAGTTACTTTGCTTGCTTCAGAAAATTAGGTTTTTTACTTAGTAACTTCAGTTTTCATCCCAAGAGAATTTCGGGGCCTTGTGGTAATAAAAATAAGAGGTATCTGTCCTGTCATTACCATGAAGATTAATGGTTGTATTAACATCTTTCGATGGCTCACTAAATACTGAACTCAGTCAAGCTTTTACTTGGGTTGGCTTGCATTTGCATAAGCTGAGTTCTGCCATATATCAATGAACTTTCGAAGTCATGATTAAGTAGTTTGGTTAAAGGTTCTGTCCTGCATGCTAACAGTAGAGAATGAACCTATCAAGAAAAAAAAAGTTGGAAAGAAAGTGACTGCTTTCTGACGCTGCTAAGCTAGCATGCAAGCATCCCTTAGAATTTAGACTAGGCCTGTCATCCAAGTAAATATCCTTAGCTCAAACGAAAATGAAAACTCTTATATAAGAGTAATACGACCTAAATCTACGAAGGTTCTTTGATGATTGGCTTATTGATCCTTAGAGGCCACGGGGAGCTTCTTCTTAACCTTTTCATTGTGGAAATAGCCTATCAAACTCAATCTATTACATCTCAGTGAGAAAAAAGTGGGGTGAAGGCATTAAGTTACCAAGTGCAGAACCAGTTATAAAATTCGTTTAGCTATGTATAATTAGCTACAATGGTGAACATGATTCCATTCCATATTCTTCTAGCTAGATTTGTTCCTCCATTCTCTGGTAGCAGAAATACTAAGAGATGAGATAAATGCCAATGAAAACACAAAGGTTTAGCACATAGAGGCAGCTTTATAAAGCTAATGATATCAGATATGTTATAGAAAAATCCATAGTTAATGTGTGAAGGATTCACTTGGCCCCTTGAGGTTTCATATTGTTGATATTGAGCTTTGTTTATCCATTTTGATGGTTTATTCTTATGTTATTTTGGTCATATTGTGCTTTTACAGTCCCCTTGCCGATGGATACTATTTTAGAAGAGGTGATGAAAAGTGAAAAAGGTCGTACTATGACCTTAGAACGTGTTAGAGCTGCACTCAGTCAATTGGGTTGTCATCACACTACAAGAGGGGCTGACGAATCTTGTTATAGCATTGGTACAGATTTTCTTGTTTTCAATGTATTTTACTTTGGCTTGGAAAGCTAAACTGTGATTGAGGTTTTTAGTTTGTTATGTCTCTGTGTTGTAAATTTTTTGCCTCATATTCAATTAATGATATGCATTGATCTGTGTATAGATTTGAGAAGTATTATTGACAACGCGCAAAATATGGAGGTATTTTTTTCTTCATTTTCATTTTTTGAGTAAACTGAAAAATTAAAAACTCTCTTCACACTATGTGAGTCTAACTATCCAATGAATACTGCAGGTGGAATCCATTGTTCTGAAAAGATATGGTAGAGAGGCCTACAGGATATTCAGATTTCTTTCAAAGACTGGTCAGTTAGCTGAGACAGACAAGGCAAGGGTTTTTTACATCTTTGATGTTTCGGGGATTTTATTTTTGTTCTTTCTGAATATATATATATATATATAAATAGTCCAATGCATAGGTTGATAACTTGGTTTAGCAGTATTCAATTAATTATATTCTTTTCCTTGTAGATTGCAGATACTACATTTGTAGAAAAGAAGGAAATAGTCAAGATTCTCTATAATCTTTGGAAGGACAGCTTCTTGCATATGGAGGTAAACTCTGGGGAAAGAAAAAAAGTGTTATTTTGTTTGCTTTGTTATTTCTTTTCTTATTTCTCAAGATCACCATTTATAGATAACCTATCTGGACCATAAAACTCCTTAGAATCACATACCAAGTCCAACAAAAAAGATCACATAAAAGCATATGATCTTGGACTGTTTCTGCTGTTGTAATTGGAGATCTGTCTATTTCTCTCATTTCGTATCTTCCATGCTGTGGTGAAAGGAAGAAGCTTCAACAACAGGGTATCTTCAGGGCTTAAATGAATCAGTTAAATGAAGGATCATTTTGAGCTGAAACATCACGTCAACCACTTCATATCAAAATAAGTGAACTGCGGTGTCCTCTCCCTTCAAACACATGTAATAGCAATTTGCAAATCTGACATAAAATAAAGTTGTTGTCAATCCAAGCAATTTACAAGTTTTTTGCAGTTTTATGCTCGTCAGCCATGTTTGATACAAAAACTTATGCGTAAATGCATATACTGATAGACACTTGATGTGCACAAAAAAACTCGAGAGATTTATGATTATGATGGCAATCGTGTAAAGAGGGAAAATTATATGTTTCTCTATGTTTTTTGATTAAAAAAATAAAATAAAATAACTTTGTTGACAATCCAAAGCTTCTGAAGTCTACAATCTTCTCTGACCAACCCTACCTTAGATATTTAAACTCTATTGCATTCTGAATGTTACCATCTGCTTAAATTTCCATGGCAGATTTTAAAGGCTCCTAGACATGTAATGTGTAGGCCTTCTATTATGTAACCATTTCTCCCGCTTCCCTTGCATACCTTGAAAGCAACAGTTGTATTTTGAATATGTTTCATCTGAGGATAAGCTGGCACAAGCTCTCAAAGAAATTCTGTTCCACAATTCTGTAGTTCAAAATACATTTATCATGTTTCTGAATACATTTATTTGAACTCGGCAATGGAAATATAATTTAATCCATACTGTTGATTGTTGGTTACCTGATATCTGCCATACTATTTCCCTACTTGCATAATCTTTGGTGCTTATCTTTCAATTTATACCTAATTTTTTTTTGGTTTGGTACTTTCAATTTATACATGATACTATGGTCTCATGTTGCAGAAAATACTTTCCCATGGAACTAAGCAGTCACAATTTTTGTTGTGGAAAGTGAACAAAAGTTCTGTTTGGAAAACTATTTTAGATCAAATGTGGCATGCTGCCTTAAATTTGAGTCAACGGGTGGCTTATGAGCTTGAAAAAGAACATGAGGTTTGCTACTGACTGAAAATCTTCTTCTGTACAGTTTTCCTTTCAATTGATTCTTTTGGACTGCATATGGTTGTTAATTTGCAATGATTTTTCATCTAATTCATTTGACACTGATTTTTTTTTAATTATAATGTAAAAGTTGTTAATCCCATTGCATCATAATTGGTGGCATCTTGAACTTCCAGTTTGCAGCCAGCTCTATTTGATGTTTAATTCTGATGTATTGTGCTAAGCTAGTCCTGAGTTCAGTCTTGAACTGGTCATGCTGTCAACACATCTGGTTTTTGAATTCCATGGCGGGCATATTTTGAGGGCGAGCTTGTGGCACAACGGTTAAGTTGCATGGTTGCAACATGTTGGTCACAGGTTCACAGCCCCTCTTGCAAAACAGGGGGTAAGGCTGCGTACATTTGCCCCTCCCAGACCCTGCAATAGTAGGAGCCTCGTGCACTGGGTTGCTCTTTCATTGTGGGTGTGCATTCAAATTTGAATTTTCAATCAATTTGCATCAAGGTTCATCTTTGTCCTATGAACCAGCTGCCTTTGCCTTCTGATAAGTGCTTCCATCCCCACCCCCCCCCCCCCCCCCTGCCCGGCAGACCTTTTATTTCTGCTTCATCTTTTATCGTTTCACTGAACGTATATGGATTGCTGAAAATCCACCGGGAAAAGGTTGATCATGGGTTAGTGTCTATTATAAATTAAAACAGACACAGCAAGAAGCATCAAATGTTTGTGTTTTTGAAGCTTTTGTTTACAATGTTAAATCCTGTCATGACATGAACGTTCTAATCCTTCCTATTAAGAATTCACATAATCTTTTCCTTAAACATTTTCATAACCATGATTGAACTAACTTTTTTTTGTCCTTGCCTGAATTGGAGGCACGCAATGCATAATATTGAAACACCATGACCTGTATTCTCCTAGACACAAGAACAAAAGCAAAGCATGTAATCTCTCTCACTCATTTACACAAAACTGTACTGCTGAATCATGTACTTTGGCTGACTTTTTTCAACAGTCACTTTTGCTGACCAGCTGTGTAACCTTGCCCATTAGAGAATGCTAGTTGTAATTGTTCTTGAGTGATGTACATGGTATCTTCAGTACATCTTTCTGAAAGTCTGTTTAACTTCTGCAGATTCTGCAACTGCCAAGAGAAAAACGGGTTGGAGCCCAAGGAGTAAGATTTGAACGCATAAGAAGAGTAAAGATACTGTTGGAATCATCCCTGATGAAACTTGATGACGCCCTCATGCTATTCCATGACTTCTAAATATAAGATACTTATGGTAGTAATGTTTGACTTTTAAGAACTAGGAAGGGTAGCAGTCCAATTTCTTCTATTTTGAACATTACTAATTCAATCTCCCAAACTTCTTTAATCATCTCAATCCCTTTTCTTCCATTTTTCTGAAGCAGGTTTTTGAGGGAACTTGTACAGCGATTTATATCAGATATATAAATTTTTTTTTTATTATTTGATGTCTGTTTGTGAAAGCTTCTATGGGATTGCCCTTATCTGCAGCAAAGTTAAAATCTTCTTGACCAGAAAATAATTCATAGGTTTGTTCGACGTGGGTGCAGGGAAACCAATATGATACTGACAAGGACTTTTTTTTCTCTGAATTTATATCATTCGTGTCTCTGTTACAACACGGCGAAACTAAATGGTTCAAATGAAATCCAATGAATAATTAGAAATTTTGTTGGGATTGGTCCGGATCAAACAGTTTTGCCCCTGGTTTTCCAGGAAAAATATAGAGGATTTTTGACAGTTTTACCCCTGGTCCGTACCATTTCACTGATACGGGATCACCCGTGGTGATGCTGATCCATGTCCGATACTTCAAACCATGGAGGGAAGGGAATTAGGGTTACCATTTAAAGCTTACAATAAAGTTGCATGTGGTACTGCTTAAAACCATCATCAAAAGATTTGGCAAACTATGGGGTTCTCTTTGCTAAGATAATAGAAACAAATTAAGTGAAAAGAAAGAAGAAAGGGGCCTCTTCACTGCCCTTAAAAGCTTCAGAAGAGGAACAGTCTATATAACCTTCATCTTATTTTAAATGTCATTTGGGCAATGAATAGTGTAACTAAAGAAACAACCAAAGTGAGAAGTGGCATCAGTAATCACAGAGTAAAGTGATCACAATGGCCACCTGGGCCTCCAAAATAAAACGAATAAAGCCCACATGAATCCATATAGTTGAGGCCCACATCATAGCATGGTTTGTCTGTGTAAGTGGTAATGGAAGATTGATTTAAAGCCACAAATTGGCCAACCTCATTCACAACTTGAATGTCTCCTATGAAGCTTGCACGCCCAAAGCCTTCCTCTGGGTAAGCTCCACTTCCCATGGGTGGGCTATTAGATTCATTCATGTTCCTGTGAGTTGCTCCACCCCATGCTATTCCAGTTGCAAAGGCATCTAAACTATTGAATAAGGCCTTGGGCCAATATCCAACTATATTTCGTTCGTCATATAATAGCCACCAATTTCCAGTTAGTTGGTCCTGTCACAACCACACAAGAAAATATATAAATTAGCCCCAGCAAGGAATAATTTATGTGGTGGTGCTATGTCTCTTTATTTCACTTCTTACTATTTTACACCCTTATGGATTCATTGCCGATCTCATTTAATTAGGATAAGGCTGAGGTTTGTTGTTTGTCGGGATTTTTTTTTAGGTTTTGATACAATGAACTTGCGGATTTTGGGAAAAGCGGTAAATTTCATCGATATGAAACAATGACAAAAAATATGAATAATGGGAAATTCAAATGAGGGTTGCAGGAATATCATCTGGAAATGGGATTCGAATTGGCAGATTCAGCCATTTCGATTCCTAATCCTCAAGCCATGAACACCCCCCAAATTATCACTTCTTAGTATCTTGCTTGCCATGGCTGCAATGGCCAATGTTCATAGACAGAGAAAGAATGTAAATTTCATCTCCTTCCATGATGCTACTAGTGCAACTCAATTGATTTTACCTTAAAGACATTGGGGGTAATTAAATACTGCGAACCATTGAAGGTAGAAACTGGATCTATGATGCCCCCAACTGGATCAAATTGATTAACTTGAACAAAACCTGGGCAAATAGTATTCCAACAACCTGATCCCTCTACCTGTCCAAGTGAATAAATAAACATAAGAAGAGTAAGAACAGAACCTATACTGAGTTACTGAAGATGAAATGGTAGTGGAAAATCCAACAAAGACAGATCAATCTTACTTTCCATCGTGCATACGTTCGAGTTTTATTGTCCCCGAAAATTATTGGATCCACCTGAAAATCTCGACATTAATCCAGATAACAAAATGTGTAATTGTGTACAAACACTGATGAGGAGAAACTTCAAAAAACAATGAACAGTGGACAATCTTAAACAGAGCTAGTGATATATTCTTAACAGAATATAAGAGGTCCTCTTACCCATAACTATTTTTATCACAAGAGAGGGAGGAAATAGGTCTTACCGCCCATCCTACTTGAATACAATTGTCATGGTCAGGAGCATCATTATAGATCCACATCAAAGCTTGAGTATATTGGTTAGAGCCTACAACTGGTGGATTGTAAACATTGATGCTTGCTTTAGCCCCATAATAGGCCTCATTTCCTGTTGTTTTGATTCCTGCTTTCTGGTAATGAGATAGTATTAATAAGTGTTTTAGACATGTAAAGAAGCAGAGAAAAAAGGCATGCTTGTTTTCATAAATAAGATCAATAAGAGATGGCTTACATGATAAGCACCATAGGGATAAAGTGAATGGAACTGATTATTAGAAGTATTAGTTTCAATTGAGATCATTCTAGCCCTTATCAGATCTTCCTTTGTAGTCCTCTTGATGGGGACTGTTCCTTGCGGGCATCCCCCACTGGGTAGCTTAATCTGTGGATGCCTAGCCCTTGATGAAGCTCTATCTATCCTCCCTTCTGGGAACAAACTAGGTCTCATCTGTACAGAAAATTTTCATGTCCATATCTAAAACATTAGTATACCCATCACAGATTTTTGATCCATGTCTCCATTGAAAGATCCAAAATCACTTCTTTGCAGGATCAGCTACTCAAAGTTAAAATTTTGAGACAAAGTTAGGAATATGAACTACCTGAATTGTATGATTCTTAAGCAGTGGATGATCAAATGCAGGCTGCTTATTGATATGAACACAATCGAAAATCTCCCCATGTAGAGTCTAACAAAAAAAGAAAAAAACCATCCATGATCTTTGCCAGCAGCATTGTTGAATATAAAAGTTAGTACCAGATCTATGCTTCAAGTTTCAACACTATCAAATAGGGTTTAAACCTCAAATCCAACCGAATCCCATTTCAGCTAAGCTCATTTTACATCTGGGCTTCTCCCAAAAAGAGAGAGAGAGAGAGAGAGTCCCTCTTGTCATTTAATAGTGTTTTCCCTCTTAGCCCTCCTTCTCTTCTTCCTATCTTATTTCACTTTCCATAATTAACGGCAGAAAGAAACAAACCTGAATACTTTTGATGGCTGGCTTGTTGAGAAGTTTGAGTTGTCTGTCCAGTTCCAAATCATCTTCTCTGGATAAAGTAGCCATTTCTCCTTCTACAACATAACTAACCAACAGGAGAAACAGGACTAATATTGCAGTGATTAGGGAGACCCCTTGAAGACCCATTGAACCCTATCCTAAACCTCACCTTTCTGGCTTACCCTTCTTCCCACTACTTATATGCCGTCCTCCCAATCCTCTTTTATAGAATACAAACACCATTGAGGAAAGATTGTGAATACAGGATAACCAGTACAAACCGAATGAAGCTAATTTAACCAAGTTTCTTCAGAAATGGATTTAGAGAAATCTTATATTAGGAGAGGCAAATCTTTAAACCACTCTCAATCTATATTTTCGGACAATAGAGCCCCTATAGGATATGGTGAATAGAGGAGAAGAGAATTTTCTTTTATTATTTCCTTTTGTTACCTTATTAGAATCCAGGGGATATCCTAAAGTTTTTGATAGAAGAACTGAATTGCTTAGGCTCCGTATGGTATCGTTTCTGTTACAGAAACTCCCTTTCGTGTCAGAAACGGAAATTTCAGTTTCTGTGTCAAAACGCCGTTTTTGAACGATTTAAGGCTGTTTGGTGAATCTGTTTCTAGAACAGTTTCAGAACTAAGAAACGACATTTCTGCCATTTGGTAATACTTGTTTCAGAAACGGTTTTTTTTTTTTTTTCTTTTCTTTTAAGTCAATAATTACAAAAATAACATTAAAATACTATAAGCATATAAATTTTTTTGGGACAATAAAATATTACACACCAACGAAAAAAAACATGGTTTCCAAAAGATGAATAAAATACAGTATTAACAATGCCTTGTGCAAGTTAACTATT
>NW_024868245.1:0-1733 GCF_013358625.1 Macadamia integrifolia
CCTCTCTCTCTCTCTCTCTCTCTCTCTCTCTCTCTCTCTCTCTGACCTAATTAGAAATGGCAAAGAAAGGTAAGAGTAACATTCCTAATTAGTAAGTACACATGGTGAACATGCAAGAGGTTACTCAAGGGGTTAGCACAGTTGACTTGGAGGGGACACGGTACTCCGTCTCAGGAAGCGAGGTCCTATGATTTGATTAACTTCGCCACTGCACCTAACTTCTTGGGGCCACGATACGAGAGTTTTCGTCCCAGATACCAAGAAGTGAGGTCCCATGATTTGATTACCTTCGTCGCTGCATTTAACTTCTTGGGGCCATCGTACGAGAGTTTTCATCGCAAATTGACCCGATCCTGTATAAGTGGTATCTTCCGCCTCAAATTGATCTGGTCATGTGTAAGTGGAATCAAAGATTCGGACACCCTGATTAGTTTGAATGCCACGTGTCAAGTCCATACACTTGGCATTGGGACCTGGAGATGAAAATGCAGATAGAATTGGACCCATCACCAGGGCGAGCCAAGATTGCTCAAATGGTCGACCCAACAAACCGGTGCTCTTACTGTTTCCGGTCTAACCGTCTTTTCTCCATCAACCTAATCTTTAACAGTTCTAATTTATTCATTTCTGTGAATGTCTATGATGGTATGCATGTTAGGGTTTGGAGGCAATTCAGCTACTATGTTCTTCCTTATATTCGCGATTCTCGCCAACATCATTGGTGTGGCATCGAAGTTTGCTGGCGGCAGCCATATAAGGTTATGGAGGAATGAGAGCCTTGCATCTGCAGCTTCTTCAGCTCTCGTAGCTTGGGCCATCACTGCCCTTGCATTTGGGTACGTAAATAGTTATTATTGCATGGGCATCTTAAATGTAATTGTTTTTTAGGGAGGGGCTTGATTGAAATAATAAATGAAAATATTTATATGTAATTGCAGGTTTGCATGTAAAGAGATCGACATAGGAGGGTACAGGAGATGGAGATTGAAGGTTTTGGAGGCCTTCATAATAATACTCACTTTCACCCAACTTCTCTACCTGCTATTGGTCCATGCAGGAATCTTCAGCAGCAAGTTTGGTCCCGGGTATCGTGAAACCGATTACACGGTCGGGGCACCCGGCACGGATCCGGGTCACAAGGATGGTGTGAGTACTAGGGTAGTTTAACTAGCTTGTGATAAGAATATTAATGAATTAATCATGTATTAATTGAAAGTAAGTCTTTAATTATGTGTTAAAGTCTCTATCTTTACCTTTTCCCCTTCTTTTAGTTGCTTTATTTAAGTGGGGGAGGGGGGTGGTGATAGCTATGATGTAATTAGTGAGTGGGTCTTTCTGTTTGTAACTTTGTAAACAAGATTAACTTTTGTTTCTTCTCTCTAATGATGATTATGAATTTATGGCATTTGTAATTATATTTTTCTTTTTGTCGTATTGTGATTATGGGGGGTTTTAACTCTTCCATCTTTGGGTCTTTTTGTAGCTTGTTTGGCTGCGGAGAAAACCTTTTGTTTTTAGTCGGAACCTTCGCCTCAAGAAGCATGTAGTTTTGAGTTTGACTCTTTTATCTCTTTAGAGTCATTTACATGGGGCGTTTAGTGTTCTTTATTGTTTTTAGTAAAAATTTAATGGTAATACTTTGGTTTTAGGAGCATGTAGTTTTGAGTTTGACTCATTTTATCTCTTTGGGGTCACTTATACAGTGTTTTTGTTTTAGTTTTTTTTTTTTTTTT
>NW_024868245.1:1753-49723 GCF_013358625.1 Macadamia integrifolia
GATGAGAAGAGAAAAAATCAGACTAATAGAGAGGAAGAAAGAAGAATATCAGAGAAAGAAAAAAAGGGGAAGATAGAGAGAATCGGTAGCCATGGTTTCAAAACCAAGAAAAAAAAAAACCTTCAAATTTCTGTTCTTCAAAATCTAAACTGAACTTCTCCATCGTTTACATGTCCAATATAAAGGAAAAAAATCAAACAATTAATGGAAACTACTTGAAAGGAAACTATTCTAAAATTAGAAGCTAGCTAATTTAAAAAGAAATTATTTCTAAAACAAAAGAAAATCAAATCAAAAGATATTGTTTTCTTTTTCTAAGTCCATCGTGCATCTGCATCAACTCTTCCGGTCTTAAAAGACATTGAGTTAGGTTATGCTTCCAAGATTCCCTTGTAAATCGCTCGCTGATGAGGTAGCACATATCTCAAAACAGAAGATGGGAACATAACACCAAGAGGAGGGAGAGTAGGTTGACGTGTCACTGGAGCTGGAGTAGGAGTCAGTAGACGACGTGGCATGTCTAATAATGCGTGTGGCCTTATTAAGTACATACGACCTCCTTGCTTCATCTTGATGGTGTTCCGTGCGCCATCATAGAGAATGTCTGCATGTCGTTGCCAATGTCGCCTTAGAAGAATGTCGCAGTGCGCCAATGGGGTGACCAAACAAGTGACATGGTACTGTAACGGTCCAAACTGTAAGTGTACCCGAACAACTGTAGTGGCCTCTTCTCGAGCTGTGGGTCCAAAATCTCGCATGTGAATCTTCTTGAAAAGCTGCTTCTATGGAAGGTTGTGTGCTCGAACAAACTCAGCATATATAAAATTTGTTTCTGCCCCTGTATCAACAACTGCATGAATATCAATAGGGTCGGAGCTATGCAAGAGAGTACCTTTATGTCTGAAGAGAGGAGCCTTATCAATTAGTCTATTCGAAAAAGGATGAAAGGCTAGCTGAATGAGCTTCTACATCCTCATCTTCATCATCGACAACTTCATTATCCTCGAGCGGATAAGAATATAAATGAGATTCATCTTCACTCTTCTCTGTCGGCTGCTTCTCTGCTACGTTCACAGAACGAGTCTTGTTGGGACACTTGTTGGAATAGTGACCCTTCTTGCCACAACTATGGCATATGATATTCTTCACCCCAACACTGTCCTTGTTGAACTCTGACCTTTTTTCTTCAACTCTGCAAGCTTCAAGCTTGAAGCTTCAAGCTTCAAGCTTCAAGCTTCTTTTCCCTCGTACGTGGTGGAGGTCTATTCAAGCTTCTTTTCCCTCGTACGTGGTGGAGGTCTATAAACTGAAGAAGTCTTGAGCATACCCTTCTAATAAATGGACTTCTCTTCAGCTGTCTTGGCATGAGCCATTGCCACATCAACAAACCTGAAATTAGTGTTAGCCAACTCAAGTTGAATCTCAGTACTTGATCCACTGATATATCGCATCACCCCGTTGCTGGTCTGTTTCCTGAAGTCGACACCTTGAAGACAATTTGTGGAATTTGAGGGTGTAGGAATCCACATCTTTGTTCCCTTGTTACAAGTTAAGTAATTTATGGAACATTACCTTTTCATAATTAAGAGGAATAAATTTTTCAGTCAGGATCTACTTCATGACCTCCCAATTGGTAACGGGTCCAAGTCTTCTGACAAACCTTGCATATAGTACATCATCCCACCATGAATATGCATACCTAATAAACTTGGTGATGATGAGTTCACACTTCTTCTCGTCTGAAAGAGACTCATACGCAAAAATTCTCTCCATTTTGGTAAGCCAGTCAAGAAATTCTTCAGATCCCTTTTCACTACTGAACTCGGGAACCTCAACTTTGATGCCATAATCTGTCAGAAAATTGCCAGGTAACATCCTGGGGAACAACTGGATCAAGTTGCTGCCTCTGAAGTGTATCTTCGATCCGTTAAGTGTTGAGCTAAGGAGATAATGTAGAGGATCCTTCTTCAGCTTGCTTGTCAGACCTCTTCATAAAGGCAGTCATCTCTTCCATAAACTTGTGAAACTTGGCTTCAGTCCTCTCAAGCCTAGCATCAGTATTCTGTTGGTTCTCGGCTAACTCGCGATACAATTTGTGCAACTCAGCATTGGTGTTGTGATCTGTCATGGTTAGAAAATTGCAAGAAAATTTACTCTGATACCACTTGATGCAGATCCAGATTCCAATGACTGAAATCGGATCGCTTAGGGCCCCAAAAATGACTAAAAATCACAAATTTAATGGTTGAGGGGTATTCTTGTAATTTCAAAAACAAGCAGGGCTTTAAAAGTAATTAGATGGCAGCTAGGTAGTTTTAGAACTGAAAATTAAACATAAGGGCTTTATTCTAGGATTTTAAAGAAAATAGGCTAAAAGAGTGTAAATAAAGGAATCATCATCTTCAACCTTAGGTAATGTTAGAGAACAAGTCGTTAGAAACGAAACCTCTTGCTGGCTTTGATCGGCAGAGCTCTCTCAATTGTAATCCAATCAAACCGAAACTTTGGGAGAGGGATCGGAACTCAGATTGCTCTTGATTATAACCAATATCAGTTCAGAAGGAGAAGCTACAACCTCGGGGAGGATCCTGCTACCTGAACCTACCGGAGGACTCAAATCTGAGTTCTGGTTTTTAGATGTTATATCCGCTGACTCGCAAAAGCTTGGGATGGAAGCTATTGCCCCAAGGGGAAGCACTTCTGCCCCAAATTTCAGGTTGATAGCTGCAGAAACGAAGGAGTTCGAACTCCTTCACTGGCTGCCAGTACCTCCTGGACTGAACCAGAAAAAAGAACAAGCAAACCAGAAAAGAAGAAGAATAATAGAAGAAAAAGAAAACAGGGGAAAAGAAGCAGATGAGAAGAGAAAAAATCAGACTAATAGAGAGGAAGAAAGAAGAATATCAAAGAAAGAAAAAAAGGGGAAGATAGAGAGAATCGGCAGCCATGGTTTCAAAACCAAGAAAAAAAAACCTTCAAATTTCTATTCTTTAAAATCTAAAACTGAACTTCTCCATCGTTTACATGTCCAATATAAAGGAAAAAAATCAAAGAATTAATGGAAACTACTTGAAAGGAAACTATTCTAAAATTAGAAGCTAGCTAATTTAAAAAGAAATTATTTCTAAAAGAAAAGAAAATCAAATCAAAACATATTGTTTTTTTTTTGAGTCCATCATGCATCTACATCAGGGGGAGAATGGGAAGAGAAATTGGTAGGCTCTCTTAGACTAGGCATCTTACCCAAGGCCTCTCACCTTACTCCATCTCACAGGGATCTCTTGCACAAATTTTTTTTTTTTCATTCATAGATTTGTTAGGGAAGTGCTAACAATGCATTACAATTTATAGTTCTTGGGTAAGCACACAAAAACAAAAGTTTAAATTTGAAGTGAAAGTCTAAGACTTAATCTCCAAGTAATTACATTGTCCAACTTGTAGACAAACTAAAAGAAAAAAAAAAAAAGAATCAAAATAAGCATTGACTAAAAATTACACAGAAATAGAAATTCAAACTAAAATAGCAACTATTATCCCGATCGAATCTCCTACATATGGGCCCACACCATTGTTTATGTGAACAGTAAATTCTTTTTCTTCTGAATTTTATTTTACTCCCGTTCTTTATGCTTTGATCTACATCACAAAAATCAACCTTGAATGAATATGTTCGATTAAATACATTGATTTTATTTTTCTGTTTTGTGTTAGCTTTACTAGATCTTTTCAAAATTTAATCTAGGATTTTCCTCCCTCGTTGAGTTGTTTGTTTTTTACATCACCAAGTTTCTTCTGAAAACTGGAAATACCAACTTTATTTCTCTATCATAAAAAAGATGCCTTTTAATTTTTTCTCCTCATTGTTTGTTCTCTGACCTAAGGTTAATTGGTGTTATTTTTGCTTCCATTTCGTTTTGGATTTTTTCCCTTTTATTTTCTCTGCTAGAGAAAGTAATTGATTTTAAAGTTTCATATTTTCCTTTTTTAATAGGATAGTTATATGATTGACTCTGATGTATGGTGCAAAATGTTGGGTTGTAAAGAAACATTGTTTAGATAAACTCAGTGTAGTGGAAATGAGGATGTTGAAATAGATAAGTGGCAAAACTAGGATGGATAAAATAAGGGATCATATTAGAGTTGATTTGGGAGTAGCTCCAATAGTCTAATTCATGATAAGCTATGCGAAACTCATTTGAGGTGGTATGGCAATGTTCAACGGAGGTCTTTGGATGCTTTAGTATGGAGGAGTGATTTGATTCAGACTGAAGGAACTAAGAGATCCAGGGACAGACCTAGAATGACCCCAGGAGAAGTGGTGATAAAAGACATGCATAGATTAGGCCTTTTATCAAAGTATCAAGTATGACTTTGTATAGAGCTGATTGGAGGGCGCAAGGATCCATGTAGCCGACCCCATTTAGTTGAGATAAGGTTGAGTTGTATGATTTTCCCTTCTTTTTTTTTTCCTTAGTTGTCTAGGGCTCTCCTGCTCTTGATGAGAATTTTTGTTATTTCGCCAGTAGACAAGCCTGCTGCGGTTATGTTGCATTATTGCAACATGTTGGTCATAAGTTCAAAACTTAGAAACATCATCCTTTTACAAAGCAGGGGTAAGGCTTCATACATTTGCTCCTCCTAGACCCTGCAGTAGGGGATCCTTTCTCTTCTTTTTTTTTTGTTGTTATTTCTCTATAGATGTATACGAAAGGTTGGACTCACTGATGCTAAAGATGCCTTGAGAAAGATGAAAATAGGAAAGACATCAAACCCTGATGAGGTCCCTATAGAAGTGTGGAAGAACTTAGGACTATGTGGGGTGTCTTGGTTAACCAACATTTTTAACAAAATTTTGCACATAAGGAAAATCCTAGATGATTGGAGGAGAAGCACTGTAGTCCCATTCTACAAAAATAAAGGTGATCCAGAGTTTCAATAAATATAGTGTCATAAAATAATGAGTTATACTATGAAATTTTGGGAGTAGGTTATTAAAGCTCACTTGAGAAAAGAAACTACTATCTCGGATAGCCAATTTGGTATTGTGCCAGGTAGATCCAAAACAGAAGCAATTTACTTACTCAGGAGGCTCATGGAGAGTCATAGAGCCTATAAGAATGGTTTCCGTATGGTCTTTATTGACCTAGAAAAAATCCTATGAAAGAGTCCCCAGACAGCTAATCTGGCATGTACTAAAAAAGAGAGGGGTATCAAGTAAATATCTTGATATAATTAAGGATATGTATGAGGACACGGTGACTAGTGTGAGAACCGTGAGAGGGTAAAGGAGTGAATTCCCATTTGCAATTGGGTTACAACAAGGATTTGCTTTAAGTCCTTATTTGTTTGCTCTTATCATGGATGATTTAACCAGGAATATTTTTAAGATGAGGTTCCGTGGTGCTGGTGCATGCTCTTTGTCAATGATATTGTTTTGGTGGATGAGACAAAAGTTGGGATGAACGCTAAGCTTGAGCTATAAAGATCAATCTTGGAATCAAGAGGCTTTAAGATAAGTAGAACAAAGATAGAGTATATAATCTGTAACTTTAGTCACACTACGATGGATAATGAAGTGGTGAAGATTGAGGAGACAGAGGTACCACAATGTGATCAATTTAGGTATCTTTGGTCAATCATAAATAAAGGAGACATAGAGGATGAGGTTTCAGAGGATTAAAGTGGGATGGATGAAGTAGAGAGGTGCGTCCAGAGTGTTGTGTGACCGACATATTCCTTTAAAGCTTAAAAGAAAGTTCTATGGATCAGTCGTTAGACTGGCTATGATGTACAGTGCAGGATGTTGGGCAGTTAAGAAGTGTGATATTGATAAGCTATATGTAGGAGACTGTAGGATGTTGAAATGGATGTCCAGCAAAACTAGGAAGGATAAAGTGAGGAATGACCATATTAGGGCCGAGAGGTGGTATGACCATGTTTAATACAAACCTGGGGATGTACCAGTAAGGAGGAGTGATCAAATTCAGATTGAATGAGCTAAAAGAGCTACGGGTAGACCTAAAATGACCATAGAAGAAGTTGTGAGGAAAGACATGTATAGTTTAGGTCTTGTCCCAAGTATGACCTCGGATAGATCTGATTAAAGGACAAGAATCCATGTAGGCGACCCCACCTAGGTGACTCTTTTCATTTTTTTATGTTGTGTTCTTTTCATTTTATGTCTGCTTTCTGTTTGCTGTCTTTTTTTGGATCGATGTAGCCGACCCCATTCAGTTGGGAAAAGGTTGAGATGTTGTTATTGTCTTGTTTCTTCTTCCTCTTTTTTCTGTTTATTGATTGCATATGGATCTCGTCACTTTGTACTTATATTGTTTTGGTGTCTTAAGAACTAGCGTATAGCCTATAAACAATAGTTACATTTTAAAATTTATTGTTGGACCTCCACAAATTTATTTCATGGTCGTTACCTCAGAAGGGAGTTTAAAAATGGAAGACATTAAAGCTGTTGATACAGATAATTGTTTTACCAATAGAGAGAAACTGTGCATTAATTCCCTATCTGTTCTTGCTGTTGGTGTATGATGTCTTGTATTCCGTCGTAGTTTAATCCAGGGAATACTGGTGCAGCACCTAGACAGGCAGGATTAGGATACTTTCCGGATTAGGGTTTTTTTCGCTATATATTTGTAGTGAGGGTTTCTTTCTCTGTAATGCAAGCAATACTGAGAGGTGTGAGGACGAGCGTTGTAACCCTATTCTCCATTGATAGTGAAGCAGAATCTCATCTCACCGGGGACGTAGACAACCCTGCCGAACCTCGTAAAATCCGTGTGCATTGTTTGTTTTGTTTTTCCATTACCTTCTGCATCGTTTTAGGGTTGCGTTTCTATACTTGCTGCAGTCAAGAATTTGTATATATATTTTTTTTCTTGTTAGATATTTCATGACCCACACCCTATTGAGGATTTTATTATATTTATTTTTTCAATGCAGATAATTTTAACTCATGAACATGCTGATGCAGTTCTTGGTCTGGATGATATACGTGCGGTACAACCATTTAGTCCTATGAATGACATTGATCCTACTCCAATTTACCTTACTCAGTTTTCTATGGGCAGGTACCTGACGTTCCTACTTGGATATAGATATCAATTTGTTCTAATTCCATTATTCTGTTCATTTCCTGTTAAAATTTTTGCATCCAATCATAGTTGTCAAGGAGATCCAAGGCAGTGGTCAATGACTCAATGGTCATGCATCTCATTGTAACAAAACTCTATACACAAGCCAATAAAACAGTAAGAAAAAGAATCAACTATATTTAACATTAAAAAATAAGAAAAACTAGACCCACACAATGCGTCCACCCAGGTCACATGGTGGGTGAAGGTGTCAAAAGTGGCACCTAGGCAACACCTAGGTGAAAAAAGACGGGTGCCTTTCGTGCATAGAGAAATGCCATGATTTGCATTCTCTTGTTAGTTAATGCCTCTGATGTAAGATCGGTCACAGATGTAACCAACCCCAGTAGATGATCATGAAAGACTCCAACAATCACTAACAAACAGGTTTCAGATCGATACAATAAATTCTGGAATTTAAACGAAACCCTAAGTTAGATCAAAACTTTGACAATCCATAATTCACACAATAGGTATCCATTGGGGCTGAAATTTGGACTGAATGGAGATCTTGTATGGCTAAACAAACCATCAAAATCTGGTCATTTTTCGGCAGCTGAATTGAAAGATATACTGTTTGCAAGAAAGGAAACTTTTGGACAACTTCAAGAACCGGAGAAGGAAGCTTCTGATGATCCTCAAAATTGGAGTGAAGATTCTTTGTATGATGCCTAACTGTCCTTCACAAGTTGTCCAACTGTTGTTTAAATCTGGACTTCTGGTGTTTCTTGATGTAGGTCACAGATTAGGAAACAAAGGGGAGATTTCCTGTAGAACACAAACCAGCCCAAGAAAAGGGCTCAAAGATGGATCCAATAGACTGGTAATATGCTGTCGACGTACTATTGGTTTGGAAAATAGCAAAGCCCCCTATTTGACCATTTCAAGTTTGCTTCTTTGATTTAATCAGGATTTTGTTCAAGTTATCTTTTCATGCTTTCAATGATACTTTTCTCTGTATGCTAGTAAAATGAGAAGTGGTCCTATAAGTTACGATGTGATATTATACAACAACTCAGCCTTATTCCAACTAAATGCGGTTGGCTACATGGGTCCTTGCCCTCCAATCAACTCTATTCGAGGTCATACTTGATACAAGGCCTAAACTATGCATGTCTTTCCTCACCACTTCTCATAGGGTTATTTCTGGTTTTCCCCTGGCTCTTTTAGTTTCTTCTATATGAATCAAATCACTCCTCTGTATTGGATCATTCAAATTCCTTTGTTGAACATGACTATGTCACTTCAAACAACTTTCTCGTAGCTTATCATGTATGATGTATTAGAGTTACTCCCAAATCAGCTCTAATATAAATATATAATCATTCCTTGTTGGCTCATTATACCGCTCATAGTTTTGCCACACATCCATCTCAACATCCCTAGGTCCACTACACTGAGTTTATCTACATGATGCTTCTTAACTGCTCAACATTTGCATTATACATCGTAGTCGGTCATACGATTGTCTTATAAGTCCCACTTTCCTTGTTTGACCACTTTACTAGTAAATGGTTTCAAGGTATTTCGTTTTAAGCTCCACCACATTATCCTAGGGCAAATAAGCTCACTTTCTTACGATTCTCTGTAATGAGGTACATATCTATAACCACTAATCTATGTTGTATGGTTAGGCTCTCCAATTGCCGACGTAATGCACCAAACCTTATCCTTAATCCGGGTTTGGGACCGGCATCAAACACTGGTGGAGTTAATTATCTATCCTCTATTTTGTATCCTCATTTTGACATTGTATATTATGTCGGAACAGTGTTGCAGTAAAATTCCCATACTTGGTCCAGAAAAAACTTAAAGAAGGCCAAGAAATTAGGCGGGTTGCGCAGCTTGACTGGAAAATAATTGAGGGTGACTGTGACAAGCCATTTGTTGCCTCAGGCCTACAGTTTGTTCCTTTGCCAGTTACTTGCTCCAATTCTGTCTCTCTATTTTGATGTTTAATAGTTGTTTTTCCATGCTTTGGTGTCTAACTGGTTATTTTCAATGCAGGTGATGCATGGAGAAGATTATGTTTCCTTGGGTTTTCTTTTTGGTGAAAAATATAGAGTAGCATATATATCTGATGTTTCACGTTTTCCTCCAAGTACTGAATACGGTAAGTCTGCTTTAGATTCTCTGGCTTTTCTTGTCTCTTTAGTTTATGCCTCTCTTGATTCTCCATGTGCATGTGAAAAGTAAATATATAGGCCAAAAAGATAATCAGCCAATAACTAATCAGTACGCATGATGCAGAACTATGGAGCTAGGTGTTATATTCAGAGGGTTGATGAGGAAAGTTATCCACGTATAATACTAACTTAATTTGACCATCTCTTTCAGAGTATTCATTCTGTCAGAAGATTACTAGCAGGTTGAAAAAAAAAAAAAAAAATCCTATGATGATCTATTCAATAAAAAAATTATTCTCTTCTTCTTTGGCACTGTGGACTGTACAATCTCTTTTATATTATTTATTTTTTTTTGTATGTAGCAGCTCAAAGTTGCCAACGCGTCCAGCTCTTCGCCCTGGGGCCTAGGCGACATTCCGCCATATTGCAAGTAAATGTTTTTTATATATTTGTTATTTCATTTACTTAAGATATTATTCATAAATAAGCAAATATCCCCTATTTGAATCCAATAAAAATAGTTTAAAAATCAAATTCCAAAAGGATAAAAAGTCAACCCCCCAGTCCAAGAAGAAAAACTGGATTTGGGTTATAGGGGCGATTTTCAACTTTTAAATGTTGGAGTTTTTCTCAATTATGAAAATTTTATAAATTCTATCATGTTAAAACATTGCTAGAAACCAAAAGTCCGGTAAAATAATTTTTTGTTTTGATATCCATAAAATTATTTTCATTCAGGCGATTTTAACAGCATTCGCGCACTTAAAAATAAGTTTGACCGGAGTATAACTTTGTCATTACAACTTAGATTTAAGTAATCTTAGACTTGTTGGAAAGTTGATTTTATATTATAACTGATACAAAAAGTCTCATGTAAAAATAATATCATTTGACCAGTCAAACTTGTCATAGAACCAGAGTATTTCTCTAAATTTTGATTTTTTATAACTTAATATGACTTAATGTTAATTTTTTATGATTTAATATGGCTAAATGTTGATTTTTAATGACTTGATGTTGCTTAATCTTGATTTTTTATGATACAAGGTATATATAGCTTACTAAATAATGTTAGAAAATAGGAAAAATAAAAAATAACAATTGGTCGCCTTGTTCGCCTCAAGGGGTGCGCCTTATCGTCTAAGCGCTTAGATAACCCTCTGCCGCCTTGGTTCGCCTTGGCGCCGTGCCAACTATGTAGCAGCTTGGCTGTTGAAGATCTGATATATTCTTACAAATCCTGTATCAACAAACAAAGCTTTGTAATGAAGCAAGCTTGCATCTTGATCCATGAATAATTTATCTTAGTACATCAAATATATATGTACTCGGGACATTTTCGTAAATAATTGGCTATCTGATGCAAACATTTGCAGGAATTCTACTGCTATTGTTGTGGTTTATTTGATTTTATTATTCTTTCCTAATTTTTTGATAAAATAGGATAAAAACAATACCAAACAGTGTTCTTTTCTATCCAAAATTTGTTCTATACATCCCCCTTCCACTAACTTATTTCGTTGTATGATGCGGTTCATTGTATTTCTATTGTGTTTTGGTGTTTCATGTATTAAAAAAGGCCGTTACCCAGTGCTCAAAGGCTTCCCGCAATTAAGTAGGCTTCTGGGAGGGTATATAGGTAGACAACCTTAAACCCCTTTACGGAGAGGTTGGTTCCCAAGACTCGAACCCGTACCACTGTGCAAGCGGAAAGAGCCCTTTGCCATGCTCCAAGCAACAACCCCTTGGTGTTTCATGTATTCTTCCCCGGAATCCAGTTCCTCTAATTGCTTGTATTTGTGTAACATAGTCCTGTTTGTTTTACACTCCAAAACTATGCTGAAACTCGGTGCATATGCATCGAGTAACATGATGGTTTTTACTCAATAGTTCTGCCTATTAAGTATCCTTAATTTGGATGAGAGGACTTTAATGTGATAGCATTAGTAAAACACTAAAACTTAAGATTTTCATATAGCGAATATAGAATCACTTTTTACATCTTGAGTTTGTTCATCATCAAATGACTTGCATGCTTTGGTTATTTTCAGTAAGACCAAGTTTTAGACAGTGGGATTGCGTGCTTCACCCATTTAACCTAATCTTGATGAATCCTTCATTGCTTATTTAAAAAATTCATTTCACAGTAGCTTTGGATATGGTTTCTATTTGTCACTCAAATTGTTTAGTGGTAATAGTTCATTGGTAAGGTTGGATACTAAGTTAGTGTTTTGTTAGGTGATGTTTGGGATGCATTCTCATTGTGTGTTCCTGGAACGACCAAAACACTATTTGGGTCAGTTACATTTTAACAGTATGGGTGACTGATGTGTGTCTGTTTATGCATGTTATGTTGGCATATAGGACTTTAAGTGATGTTTCCCTGGTACTTTACTAATACAACTCTTCTTCGTAGTGTTTCTTAAGACATTTTTTTTGGTTCTGCAGTTATTTCAAAGTCTGGAGCTGGACAGCTGGATCTTCTTATCCTGGATACTAATACTCTATACAAGGTCAGTTTTAGGTTATAATGTGGTTTGGAGAAGCTACTGGTTCTGTTACTTTTTTAAGTATTTTGTCTTTGAAACCTGTAAAGGTGTACTTTCTTTATGTTTCTTGACACAGGATTCCTGTCCATTGTCACAGACACTGGGACTGCAATAAAACAATACAACAACAACAATAACAACCATAACCTTATCCCAACTTGATGGGGTCGGCTACAAGGATCTGATAAGGTCAAAAAAAAAAAAAAAAAAAAAAAAAAAAAAAAAAAAATAAAAATAAAAAGGGAAAAAAAAGAAGCTAAAGCAGTTGTCAAAGCAGCATCCTTGGAACATCCCCTATATGGGGTCGACTACACGGGTCCTTGTCCTCCACTTACCTCTATCTGCGGTCATACTAGGATCGATCCCTACCAGCTGCATATCTTTTCTTACCACTTCGTCAATGGTCAATTTAGGTCTGCCTCTCCTTCTAGCTCCATGTAATTGAAACTGGTCACACTTCCTTACTGGGGCATCCATGGGTCTCCGTTGAACATGCTCATACCACCTCAATCGGTTCTTGTGGAGCTTGTCCTAGATTGGAGCCACCCCTAACTTTTTTCTAATACAATCATTCCTTACTCTGTCTCTCCGGGTCTTTTCGCACATCCCTCTCAACATCCTCATCTCTGCTACACCCAATTTATTCAAATTACTCTTCTTGATTGCCCAACACTCCGCCCCAACACCCAATTTTATTACTGCAATAAAACAATATCTAACCCAAAAATATATCTATAATCACTTTGAGAAGGAAATCCTAATCCGCTATTTATGTAATACGAATAGTTGATTAAAGTGCTAGGAAGATGGATGCAATATTGCAATGCTTTTTAAAATTCAATCCGTCTAGAGAAAAAGCCATAGAATTTTCAGAACTCCACTTCTTCTGAGATGTCAGGTAGCCAGAGTAGCCAAGGCAATCTATTGAAAGGAAGCAAGAATGAGGACCACATCAGGTAATTACTCACATTGAACTTGATGGAGCATGTAGGGAAGGTGGGAAAGTCTCCATGAGAACCACGACTTCCAGTCTCTGCTGTAGTAGATATGGTTGAATCCTCAGACATGGCTGCTGATCACTTGTGAAACCAAAAAAAACTCAACTTAAAACTTCAAAGCATTCGAAGCTGACAGATTTGAAACCTAAGTAGATTTCTTTATATCATCATGAAACACCAAAGAAAGGGAGGAAAAGGCCCTTGGTGGGACAAGGACTCACCACCGAGGGTGGTCCACGAAAAAAAGGTGAGGTCGAGTGAGAGGGAGTCTCAACTGAGAGGGAGAAGAAGAGAAGATAGGAGAGAAAGAGGAAAAAGGTGAGAAAGGAGAAGGCAACTAGAGTCGCAAGGGAGAGAGGGAGTCGAGTCGCATATGGGAGGAGATCGAGAGAGAGTGAAGTCAATAGGTGGTGGAGGGCGGAAGTGCTATGGTGGTGGTGGCGGCTCTAGGGTTCAGATCCCAACATGGATCTCAGCTATAATTCCATGATGGAATTGAGGAATAAGACTTGTGTCAATTAGACACAAGCCCAGCTTTATTTATAAAAAAAAAAATTATGAGTAATTGAGTACAAAGACAAGATTATCCTTATACCCATATAACAACACCATCAATGTGGTGGCCCACTAATTGAAACTGCAATGCCAGAGACATACCTGCCTATGTGGTGTTGGTACCTCAGAAAGAAACAGTATTCTTGTTCCACAGACTAAATTTGGGGTCATTCAGTAAAGGTGTTGTCTAAATAACACCTCTATAGGTGTTGTTAGAACATGTAACCTTTTTCAGGTTGCCTCTTGTCGTATTCGTGACTTGTGTCTTTTTCAAGAGTTGTCATTATGTAGCACATTTTTTTGGTACATAAGTTAAATGACAAATTTTGCCCTCACTTATAATGAAAAAAGGGTGTGTTCAACTAAGAGGGCAAAATAATAAGGTTTATATGACACCTTATGATGTGGATCCGGATTCCAAGGACAGAATCGGATCACTTATGAGCCCACAATTAACAAATAATTCGATTTAAAACAAACCAGTGGCAGTAATGCAATTTGTGGCACAACTTAGAACCCTTTTTAGGATGAAATAGCTGAATGGGACAAATCTGGAATTAATCCCAAAGAAAACTCAATTCTGGAAATTTATTTGGTGTTTCTAATAAAGAGTGGCAGAATTGTAATCATCAGTCACCAAGCTATTAAATGGAAACAAAGAATAACATGAGATGAGGGAGGGGTATTCTAGAATTTGGAATAAAGAAACTCAAAGGGAATTAAAAAGTAAAGGCAGGGGTATAAATGGAAAACAGAAGTTAGATGAGAAAAAAATAACTCACAATAGAACTAGGTCTTCTTCCTTGGGACATAACAGAGGAGGCGATGGGGAGTAACTTCAATTCGATGGAGCTGAGCTAACAGGTCTCAGTCTGGCCTGAAATTTCAGGCGAAGCTTCTCAATAGGAGACTCTATCGATCCCACAAGATAACCCCTTGGATCTGCAGGCTGGGAGGCTGCGGGAAGAACCAGAAATAAAGCCAGGCAGTAGAACTTCTAGCAGTCCAGTTGCAGGCTTGGTTTCTCAACACAGAGGAGCTGTTATGACCTGAGTTTCAAAGAAGGTGAGTTGCCTAGTCACAGGTTACCCTCGACCCAAGCCTTAGGGTCACTCGCTGAGGGACCAATCTTCAGGGACAGATTGTTCAGTTCTGATAGGTATCGCCTAGAACAGAGTTAAAAGAAAACAGAAAAATAATGAAGATACGAGGGAGATAAAAGAAGAAAAAACAATGAAGTAGAGGAATGGATTTCAAAGAGAGAGAGAGTCAGGGAGGGGAAAACAAGTCACGGCAGCCATGGCTTTCATATCAAATCTTTATTCTTCAAAACTTCAAATCAATCTGTTACTAGTGTATTACATGGCTTATAAAAGAAAACTAAAGCAATAAAATTGGAAGTTCACTAAAATTGGAACTAAACTAATTGGCAACTGAAAATAAAAATTCAATATAAATAAAATACTACCAAACTAATTTTTAACTGAAAAAAGGAAAGTAAATCAAAACAGTTTTCTAAACCAAAAAGATTCCTTCCATCGCCCAACTGCATCACCTTAGTAAAAGATATCTATTCTACACTAACAGATTCCCTTCATATATTCCCTCCTTTCCATAATTTTCTTTTTGTAGACTTCACTAGTAGGAGAAGCTAGTGCCTTTGCTAGGGTTAAAATTTTTGAATTTAGGTCGAGTTTCAACCCTTACCGAAATTGAAATGTGTCAGTGAAATGGCCAAAATCCCATCGAATTATGGTCCATTTTGGTGAAAAAATAAAATAGCCATTTCGGCACCCAAAAAGTGAACTTTGTCCTAAAACTTCAAGGGTTGCCTATTCAAGCATCATTACACATGTTTGAATCATTAGATTGTTGAGGGGGGGGGGACCCAAAGTGGTAGTTTGGCTTTGAACCCTAGGTTGCTATTGTATACCATAGCCTACTATATCCTTTTCCTTATATAACATATTCTAAACATAATCTAGTCCTAGAATACACAATATTCAATAAAAACAATTGAAATATGATCTAGTCCTAGAACACACAACATTCGATAAAAACAATTGAAATATGCATTAGAAATGAAAAACTAGAAGCAAAATGAGCTTTATTGTTTGGTGGGATCTCTCCAACTGCCTCCCAACACAGCCTTTCTTCATCCACAGTCAGATTGTTGTCAACCCTTTTTTCTGTCTATGCTGGAGTGCTTTGGAAGATATTATCTCTTTTTTGCTTCCCCCTCTCCTCTTCTATTTCAAAAGGAGTGCTAGCAAAAAGCTAGCTCAGAAGTTGAAGTGTACTTTTTCCCAAAGAGAATGGATTTGGGTGGACATGTCCTTAGCGGGTTCAATGATTTATGATATTGTGGGTAAGCTTGCTTTTAATGTCGTTGTCA
The DNA here is from genome assembly GCF_013358625.1 of Macadamia integrifolia. Classification (NCBI taxonomy): domain Eukaryota; kingdom Viridiplantae; phylum Streptophyta; class Magnoliopsida; order Proteales; family Proteaceae; genus Macadamia; species Macadamia integrifolia. Next base: position 17,522 of record NW_024868245.1, read on the forward strand.
ACCTGATGGGGGGCCTTAGGGAAGAAAGGGAATGGCAAGGTAAAGAAAGGGAAGGAGGGGAATCACAGAATTAGACATTGCACAAATCCAACCAATTTCATTCAATAGTCAAACTCACTCTCCATGTCCATTGATTACAACCAATATATAGAAAAGTAAGACATTAAATTAGAAACTCTACTAACATAGCATCTAACCTAAACTAGGAAGCAACCATAAAAGGAAACTAATGCAAGGAAATAAATCTTAAATCCTACATTCAAATCTGGAAATAAAAGACATGAAATAAAAGACAAAATAAGTTAACTCCAACCCTTGTTGGACCAAAACCTTGGGCTGGACCGGTTCTTCTTAGATCTTGGCTTCCAAAGCCAATCATGCTGGTTCAACCAGGTAAGTGCAGTTGTATCTGCATCACAACCAGATTTGGATGGAGCGAAACATCGGGAAATGGTCCTCTAGCTCCAAATCTTTTCAGCAGATTTGGGACTCCATTTCATTCGACATCAGAAGTAAGTTATATTCAATCGCCTCTCATTGTTCCGAATCCCCAAGGAACATGCATATTTCTGTGTCCTAGGGATTACCTCCCTCGTTTCCGAACTGACTGAAATGATACGAAATTTCAGTCATTTCCACAAAACATTTTGCCAAAATCTAGCACTTTAAATTCTCATATTAGATCATTTCGGTACATGTCAAAACCAAAACATTTTGCTAAAATTTTGACATTTCAGTCAAATTCCAAACCATGGCCTTTCCCCCTCCCCCAATATAAGTTTCTAAAAGAATACAATTTTTTTTTGGAGTTATTACTTATCTATCCAAGAGGTGAACCTCTTTATCAATATCTTGATTCTTTTAATTACCAATCCCTTTCTAGCTGAAAACTAAAGTCACTTGAGGTCCTCTTGTATGAAATAAGTATCATTTTCATCTTGCTTGATAAACTCTTTCTTGTGTTAATTATGTTCTCTTGATAATTTTCCTTTTCAATTGTAACTTGTGCAGAAAGTATCACGCAGCGTGCACTTTTGTTTGCCTCAGGTTCGATACTCCAATTTGTTTGAAAACCTAGACTTGTCGTGAAGTTTTCTTGTTCTTGTTCGAAAGGTGTTCTATTATGTTTTGCTGCTCACTTTGCAACTTTAAGAGTGACAAGTTCCCCTTTCAGACTCTCGATGCAGTAAAGAGGATATGCCCAAAACGGGCTCTATTAGTTGGAATGTCCCATGAATTTGATCACCAAAAAGACAATGAAGCCCTTATGGAGTGGTCTAGAAGGTACGAATATAAAAGCTCCTTCAACTAAATGATCGCAACCTCTTTGATCAACTTTGAATGAAGTTACTATAAGCAAATGGTCAAACTGGGAAGGGCAGTTACCTGGACCCATCGGTTCTTTTATATACAATCCAGTTCAAAAACTGTACGACTTGGTTGACCCGATGTTGTTCAGATCCCTATAACAGAAAAGAAGAAAATAAATTGAAACGAAAAAAAAAAAAATTCCATTGCTGTTAGAAGGCACTGCAGCCGACAGCCATTGCATGCAGAGAATTGAACCTGATGGAGGTACAGAAAACTTGTTTTAAGACTTGTGTTAAGGATTTTGTCTTAAACGAATCTTATTTAGATTTGAATAAACGTCTCCAATGTTACTTAGTTCTCTGGATGAGCACCATCAGGTGAAATGCTTTTGGTCTCTTTTATCTTCCATATGGGAGCTTGTTTGCTGCTCAATTTGTGGACGATGGCCCACTTCATCCTCAACTCTGTAGGTAGTTCTAGCACAAAATTATTACACCATGTGGCACAATCAACATGTCAATTTTGGTTAAGGTTTAGATGGCTGGAGCATATGATTGAGTTTGGCTTCAGATTTGGCAGATGAAAAATGCATGGTGTGCCTGTCTATTCAACCCAGCTCTTCACTGAGTTAACAGCTCAAAATACAAGGGAGAAAAAATCCACTATGTGGTGAGCTAGTTGAGATTGGCCATGAAATTTGAGATGCATAAGATTCAGTGGATATTCTGTCTATTAACAATTGGATTGGGCAAATCAGCCTGTATATGGCATAAATAGTTTTCTAGTAGTCACCCACATAGAGATCTCTCTCCAGGGTTGCTAAGCCTTTTGTTTCTGTTTTACTTCTTGTCATATATAATGGCAGAGTTTACTTTAACAGAGGATATAGCCCTTAGTAGGCTCAAAGGCGGAATTGGATTCATGTTGCTAACAACAAATAATAGAGGGGAACTTGGGTGGTCATAGTTTGTTAAATACATGGAATTGTTATATAAGGTTGCTTGCTTCATTGCCCATCCGCACATCATAGGTGACTGAGCATGACTTGGTCCTGCCAATTGTTTAGAAGTCCAAATGAAGCTGGATATGTATATCTAGCCAGCTCGTAATTGGGTTAGAGAAGCTGAAACCAAATATGAGGCTTATTTCCTTCTTTTTTTTTTGTTGTCTAAGCTGCCTATCAATGCTGATAACTGAATTTCATTTTATCTTTCTGCATTTAGAGAAGGAATCCTTGTTCAGCTTGCTCAAGATGGCCTAAGGATCCCGATAGAACTGTAATGAAGTAAGTTTATCGTACTCCAAATTATCATATTATCTTGCTCTTTGTTAGAAGGCTGTATTTTTCTAAAGGAGTTGGAATTTCAATTGAAAGAACTTTAATTCCAGAAATGTTGATGTAATTATAATATTCACATTTAAGATCCCATGTAGAATGATTTGAATTGACCTTATTTTCATGTCAAGATATTATTTTACCAGGTTATTGATAATTATTGTCATTTTTGTAATAATGATGATCTTTTATTGCTTTTACTTTATTAATATTGAGGAGCCAGTTCTGTGGGTGGACCACCTGGTGAAGCTTGGCTGGGTGGATCTAATTCTTCCCCTGTTGCAGCTTTACTTGGTGCTCAAAGTCAGCACAAATATGGTAAAACTTTACTCATTTGATTGGTTTTCACATGGTCATGTGGTCCTGTGCCTAGACACATTGGGCGGGAATGATGCTCTCATCCCTATGAAATATAAAAAATCATCCCCTATTGATGCCCATGTGTGTCTCTTCATTGAGCCAGCATTGGCACAAGGCCACATGACTGGGGAGCATTCTTTTCCTAAACTTCACATGATTTTTTATCTGAATAGCCCAATCGCGTGGGGCTCGGCTGCTCTTAAATCATTTGGATACAACTGAATCATTCACGTGTCAAAATTAAATGTAAAATTTTGATTATCAAAAAAAAAAAAAAATGAAAATAACGCAATACATGGTGAACCATCAAAATGAACAAAGGCCTAATAATAATACGAGTTAATTGGTCAATGTTGGTCCAACCTGATTAAGCCAATAGACAAATCGGATTTAGAATATAGACAAAAAATGACTAAACAAACAAAGTAAAGACAGATAATCAAGTGACCAATTGTTAAGTGGTATTGGTCTTGGCTTGGAGGATCATTTTTTTTTTAGGTAATTATCCCTTTTTTTCCTATTCATCAAAGGTGTAGGACCAGTTAAAGCTCGATTGTAATTGACTGGACCCACCGGTTTGACACTCTTGGCATGAGATTTGTACGTGAAGAATAGAATGATATATTATTTAGGCATCGTTTGACAATATTTTGTTTTTGTTGTTTCGGCATTTTTTTATTCCTAGAAACGGATAAATAATCTAAAAAACGTTTGATAAAATTGTTCCGTTTTATCATTTTCTAGAAACATAAATCAAAATTTCTATCTATTTACAATTCTAGAAACGACTTTGACGAAACAATTCGTTGTTTCTAGAAACAAATTTGAAAGGAAAAAAAAAAAAAAGGTTGTGCTCGATAAATCTTTCAACTATTTAAACCTAAAAGAAGCAACTGAATCCTCTCTCCCTTTTGGGCATCCAATGATACTATTGGGTTTTTTAGTGTCATTATGTCTGCAAAAAAAAACGTTTCAAGAAACAAGTTTATCAAACACCAAGGGCCCGTTTGATAACATTTCTGCCGTTTCTGTTTCAAGAAACGGTAGAAACATAAATTTTAGTTTCTAGAAACAGAAACAAAATTGAAGGTGTTTGATAAGTCATGTTTTTAAAAGTTGATGGTAACTAGTGAAAGAATTGCCATAAGTCGTTTCCAAAAACGGTGAAACAAGCAACTTGTTTCGCCTGGGTCGTTTCTTGAACCATAAATAAGTAAAAATTTATATTTCTATTTCTAAAAATAAGTTAAACGAAACAGTTTTATCAAACGCTTTTTGCTCCGTTTCTATTGTTTCTGGAAACAGAAACGCGTTGCTTGAAACATTATCAAACGGGCCCCAAAAAATCCTTTTTTGCTTCCGTAAACGTGAAAATCCATTTCTACTGTTTCTAGACACAGAAACAATAGAAACGTTATCAAACGGTGCCTTAGGTTGTGTTTGGTATATATCATTGGGATAAATTCTAGTTCAATAATGCATTTCAAAAAATCATACCAAATGCAGCTTTAGTAGTCCACCTATAATCTTAAACATATGACCATATTTATTTAGCTACATATATTTTTTTTTTTTGGGTGAATATATTTAGCTATATTTGTTATCTCATCTTCCAGACCTCTACATTTTGAGGGTCCGAGGCTCTCCGCCCCGTAAAGATCTTAATTATAAATCGACGTTAAAGAGAATAAACTACATTTTGAAAATGTTTGGAATTGTATAGTGGACTTTAACCAAAAAAAAAAGAGGATTTTAGAAATTATGGATGTGTTTGGTATGATTTGTAGGGACCTAAAATGTTCCAACCAAAAAAGAAAAATATATATATATATATATTATCAACCTAAAATGCGTACCAAACGCAGCATTAATTTCCTAATCATCAAACACTTCCTCTCATTGTTTAGCCATCCAACCAATCTATATACTGAGCGTAGTATTGGTTTCCTTATCAAATGCTTCCTCTCATTGTTTAGTGGTCCAACCATACGGACACAAGTTATAGTGTTGTGATTTAGTTAGGACCTAAACCTACAAATATATAGATGTTTTTGCATGGTCTTTTCAGTCATGATTGCTCCCATTACATGGGCACCTCCTTGCTTTCTTTAACCTTTGATTGGCAAAATACAAAGCATAGTCTTGTGTGTTCACCTTTTTATGCTTCCTTCAGTTGTAAGGCTTGAATTCTTTTGTGATAAGATTGTTAATCCACTTGATGTATTCCTTTTATCCATTTTCCTTATTGGGTGTGATAGCTATCTATGTCTTACTTCTTAGAACCTATCGCACTAAAAAGAAGGTTCTAAAGTGCATGCTCTCGTAACGAGGATTGAAGGCTTTTTGTGCCCCCCGAAAAGAAAATGTAGCGCATTCTTGTACTATTGTCTTGGGCATCGTGCTCATTCATCACAAGGTTGCTTGCTAGGCGCTAATGAATAGTAGTTTGATTGCCTAATCTACAACGACTCTTGGTTCATTTTCACTTCGCTTGTCTGTGGCAAAATCTGACTCCCAGTCAAGTCAATAGAAAAACTGTAATTGAATCAAGATTAAAAATTAGTAAAAAGGCATTACCTAGTGTATGAAGCTCTAGCATATATTAAATCGAGGGGCGAAAACTATGTAGCCTTACCCTAAGAATATAAAGAGATTGTTTTAACTACCAAATTGTAACATTCTAACCTTTACCATTAGATCAAGCACCCTCTTAACATTCACTCCTGTCATTTTGCTACATCTTCTCCCAGAGCGACCCCATTTGATCATGACCATGTGTAGCATGACATAAACGCAAGGAGAAGGTAGATTGGAATTGGAAAATGGAGTCTCCTTGGCTCAAAAGTCACTAAATTACTTTAATTAAAGCAAGTAGTTAGGCCAAGGAGACACATGGGCTATTCGAGGATTTGGGTAAAGGTAAAAGAAGTGGCTTACAGCCTAAAAGCTCCCCTTCAGAGACACATGGGCGATCCAAGGATAGGTTAAAATCAATCAGAATATTCCAATCCAATAATAGATCATCTTAGTCAATTTTCCTTTATTTCATTGGGTTGGCATAAGAAGATCCAGTCGATGGGCCCATTTCCAAATCCAATGGTGAAGCTGTTACGATAAAATATTAACCGTTGGGAGTCTGCCACGTTTAAGTGACCAACCGCCAAAACCGTTGGGTTTCGCCGCAAGATTCCACCTATATATGAGTGTCTAAACCAACGTTCTTTCCACGCCATTGACGGCTCTTCCCGTCTTCCAAGCTCACAAAGGACCTCTGTTTTTTTCTATTTCTCCTCTTTGATATCAAATCCTTTTTATCTTTTTTCATAATAAGATCGAAATGGAGACAGATCTTACCGATAATGGCTGTCGCACGAAATCTCAATCGAGAGATGATCACCATGGATCTTCTGCTTTGATATTTTTGGGAACTGGTTGTTCGAGCATGGTCCCAAATGCAATGTGCTTGATTCAACCTACTGATTCTCCTTGTAGTGTTTGCACCCAGGCCCTCACTATCCCTCCAGAGTGTAACCCCAACTACAGGTTGGTACATTTCCTGTTGAAATGATGGAACTTTTAGGGTTTTGGTTGGATAATCTTTTTCTTATGATTCCGGTTGGGAATGTACATGTCTAGCCTAGTTTTTTATGCGGATCTGTACCATGATTGAAGCTTAGGTAGTTTAGGTTGGTTAAGTAGGGTGTATGATTTTGGAAAAATTGAAAACTGGTATTAGATTATGTGGATCTGTTATGTGGCTTGTGTTGGATGCGATTCAAAATCTTCCAATGATGTTTTTCTAATGGGCAATGTAGATGCTTAGATTTTTGCATCATGGATCAGAGGATAAGTTCTCTCCCGTATATTCTTTAGAAGTTATTTTTAAGAACAAAACAAGCAAGTATGAGAGCATTGCCTACTACCTTGATGCAAGCTTCAACTGAGTCGTTTTAATGGGATAACTGTGGTGAAATATTGACACAGCCACAAGTCATAAGTCCCTCACCCCCCCCCCCCCTATAGGGAGGTGTTAAGACTTAAAGATTTGAAAACTGATGGAAATATGTGTATATTGTTGATACCGCTTAGCTTACCTTATGTAGCTAAGGATTAGTTGAACTAATGTGTTATTAAATTTACAGGTGCAATACATCACTTCTTATTGATTATTGCCATGGTGATCGTGAACACAAGTATATATTAATTGATGTTGGGAAGACCTTTAGAGAGCAAGTAATTCGGTGGTTTACCTGCCATAAAATTCCTCAGGTGGATTCTGTAAGTTTACATCCCTATACTGATTTTCTCTCCTTTACAGTATTCTTAATATCTATAATTAGTTGACTAAATATATCTGTTATGATATAGTAGAAATCATAACTTACTCCCCGCCCTTAAAATATGGGGTGAATTTGTCCTCAACTAGTCAACTAAATGCATAATGAAGTGTTTCATTGAAACGGCCCCTTAATTGGCATGATACTTTCCGTTTTGGGGTTTCCTCCTCACGACTTTAAAATGTGTCATGCCATGTTGAGGCCACCTTTTATCAATAGCACAGTATCTCCCTCTCTAGTCGATGTGGGACTAAAGGATCTTGGCTCACCTCACTGCCTCGTTTCTTGGCCCTTCTTTCCCACATCAGCTAGAGAGTGAGATACTGGGCTATCAATAAAGGGTGGCCTCTAACCCTCCATAACATGCCATGATTCATTTTAAAACCGAAAGCAGACAATATCATGCCGATTAAGGGGCCGAAATGTTACAATGGTATCAGAGTGACATCTTGACCCCAGTGATGGGGCCGAGCGACAACAGGGATGTTGTGTCTTGTAGGGGGGTAAGGCCATAGAAATAACCAAGTGAGGAAAAAAGGGCCAAAAAATGAGGTAGTGAGGTGAACCTAGAACCTTTAGTCCCACATCGGCCAGAGAGGGAGATACTGGGCTATTGATAAAGGGTGGGCTCCTTAACATGTCATGACGTGTTCTAAAGCCATGAAGGGGAAACCCCAAAGAGGACAATATCATGCCGATCAAGGGGCTAGTTCATTACAACCACATGATGGTTTATGAGCCTTTGTTGTGACATTCATGCTTTGCTTATGACCAGCTCTCTTGAGGTAATGATTAGAATCAAATAGTAGACTAGGTGCCTAAACTTTGACCGAGGGAAAAGCTGATTGAAGATTTGAATATTTACCACTTTGTCTAAGAGCGATAGGTCTCACTAGAAGAAGGTCAAAATTTGGTGCTGTGTAATACAATTTGAGACTAACAATCTCATCAAATAAATATGGGGTGGAATGCTGGGCACTCAAGAAGAGTAATGTAGACAAGCTGGGTGTAGCAGAGATGAGGATGTTGAGGGTAATGTCTGGTAAGACAAGGAGGCATAGAGTAAGGAATGATTGTATGAGAACTGATTTGAAGGTCGCACCAATCACAAGCTCCACAAGATCCGTTTGAGGTGGTATGGTTATATCCAACGGAGACCCATGGATGCATTAATAAGGAGGAGTGACCAAATTCACATAGAAGGTGCTAAAACAGGGACCTAAAATGACTATAGGGGAAGAGGTGAGAAAAGATATAAAAAAGCTAGGGCTCAATCCAAGTATGGCCGTAGATAGAACAGTTTAGGGAACAAAGATCCGTGTAGCCGACTCCTTTTAGGGGAATGTTCCCAAGATGCTGCTCTAACTTTTGTGTTTTATCCATCTTTTTTACATCTTTTACTTCTTCATTTTTCTTTTATTACCTTTTATTGCCTTCTTTTTTCTTGTTATTTATGCTTCTATTGGATCCATGTAAACGAGCCCATTAAGTTGAGAAAAGGTTATGGTGGGTTGTTGTTGTAGTCTCATAAAATAAATATTGTACGTTATGTGCTCCCTGAATTGATAGGCTGAAACCAACCTTGAATGAATATGTTTGATTAGATACAACAATTTTCTTTTTCTTTTTTATGTTATCTTTGTAGATCTTTTCAAAATGAAATCTGGGATTTTTTCCTCCCTTGTTGAGTTGTTTGTTTTTTACATCATCAGGTTTATTCTCAAAAACTGGAAATACCAACTTTATTTTGCTATTATCAAAGATATGCTTTTCAATCTTTCTGTTTGCCCTTTGTTCTCTTATCTGGGGTTAATTTGGTGTTATTCTTGCTGCCATTTCTTTTTGGATTTCCCCCCTTTATTTTCTCTACCAGAGCAGTAATTGATTTTGGAGTTCTATCATTTTCTTTTCTTTTTCTTCTCTCTCTCTCTCTTTGGTTGGCTGGGGCTCATCTGCTTCTGATGGGAATTTTTGTTATTTGTGTTCTTTCTTCTTCCTTTTTTTCTCTTTATTGTTTACATTTGGATCTCCTCACTTTGTACTTATTGTTTTGGTGTCCTAAGAACTCAGCATATAGCTATGAACAATAGTTACATTCTAAAATTGATTGTTGAAATTCCTCAAATCTATTTCATGGCCGTTAACTCGGAAAGAAATTTAAAAATGTGAAGACATTAAGGATGCTACTGTGGATAGTTTTTCAAACGGAGAGCAGCTGAGATTAAATTCAAATTTGTTCTTGTTGCAGTTAAGAATTTACATGTGTATATATATACATGTATTTTTTCTTGTCAGCTATTTCATTTAACATAACAGTGACCCACCCTACTGTGGATTTAATGAACTTTATTTTTTTATCAATGCAGATAATTTTAACTCATGAACATGCTGATGCAGTTCTTGGCCTGGATGATATACGTGCAGTACAACCTTTTAGTCCGACAAATGATATTGATCCAACTCCAATTTACCTTACTCAGTTTTCCATGGACAGGTATCTGATGACCTACATGTATATAGATATCATTTTTTCACATTTTTGCATTCTCAAGTATCTAGATCATAGTTGTCAAGGCGATCCAAGGAAGTGCAGGCACCTGCCTACGCGTGCAGAGAAGAAAGGGGAGAAAAAACAGAAGCAGCAACACGAAATACGAAAAGAGGAATAGAAACAGAAGAAGAAGAACTTACAGGTGGCTGTAGCCGGAGTCATGAAGAGTTGTAGAAGGGCGGAGCGGATTTGATTGTTTCACTTTTAATTAAGCCCTCTCTTCTTCCCTTTTTTGCCCTTTTTTTCCCACATGCATGAATTCATACATTTCATTCTACCAAAACACAGTACCCAAGCCAAAATAGCAGTTAGAAAAAGAATCAACTTTATATATAACCTTAAAAAATTACAAAAAGTAGACCCACACAATGCATCTACCCCGGACACATGGTGGGTGAACGGCATCCAAAGTGACACCTACGCAACGCCTAGGTGAAAAAAGGCAGGCACCTTTCGTGTGCACTGAAAGGCGAAATCCCAGCTAGGGTACCCAGAAGCACCTTGTCAACTATGATCTGGATTTCAAGACTTTAGCAAAAGTATCTGCATTAATTAAGAGCACATAAAGTTAATATTCTTGTGTCCAATTTGGGATAACCATATCATGCTTTGCATTCTCTTAGTTAATTCCTTCTAATTGGTTCATAGAGATGAATAAGCTATTAAACCTGTGAGGGAACCAAGCTTCCATCTTGTCAACCACCAGTTCTGTTTCAACTCTCAGGCACTGGTCTAACTACCTGATTTGAGGTGGTTCATCGTGCTTTAGTCCCTTTTCCCTATTCTTAACTGCAGCTTTTTCTTCAGGAAATAACCCCACTGCATCGCATATTTCGGCTACTTACCTTGATCTAATAGCCAAACCCAGTATTCTTGGTTCCCTATGTCCTCACCCCAAATATCTTCTCATACTCTTGGTTCCCTATGACCTCATCCCAAAATCCGTCTCACATGTACTATGCACATTCATCTTATTGTCCCTATTCTATGGACAGATCCAACTAACTGCACAAGGCTCTCACTATTGCAGGGTCTGGGAGGGGCAAATGCACGCAGCCTTACCCCCTCCTTTGCAGGAGAGGCTGTTTCCAAATTTTGAACTTGTGACCAAAATGTTGCACTAGTGCACCTTAATCATTGCGCCACAGGCTCACCCACTCCTACTGAGATTTCTTTGTCTACCAATGTTTGGCACCCATATCCAGACAACTAGTAATGTACCCTCATGCTGGTTTTTCAGTGGGTTCTGCCCCTATGGATGAAATGAAGAAGCGGAGGCGAGATGTTGAGTTCTAATTGAGATACTTTTTATTGGGTGGGAGGGGGTGTGTGTCACACTACTGAGATACTTTTTTTTTTTTAAATGGCTTGGAGGAGGGTGGAAAGGGCATTTAGAGTCTTGTCCGAAAAATGGACACTTAATCCTTAGTGGGGGGTGGGAGGGCTGATGAGCATAATTGTAATTATTCCACACTTATCTAGACAGGATACACTTATCCTTCAACAGGTTTTCCTTTCCCCATAAAATAAATAGGTAATTCTTTAAGAAAATATACAGGGGAGGGCAGCAATTCCTCACTACAGAAAATGGTACTTGGGTAATTTAACTGGTCAAGGGAAATATTGTGTGATCCCCTCTGTTGACTAGTTTTAATATATTAATCTTTTACACTAATATTAAAAAACAAAAAAAAATTCCACACACTATGTCGTCTTATACATTTGTTAGACTGGTTGAATTCACCCCCAGTAGTAATTCGGTAACCTTAAAATGATTTTCCATACTTAATGAAAGAGATTTTGCAGATGCTCAATAATATGAGTTTTCAGTTGGGTTGGTCAGTCCAATGCACCCAACAGGACACTGAAATGAACTGTGATTTTTCCAGCCCAATTTCAGCACCATTATGTCCAGCCCATCCAACCCAGAATTGAGGTGGTTCAGTTAGTCTCCATGTTGAACCTAGGCTTGGTTGCATCCCTACTTGCTAATTGGTTTGAGTTCCAGTCATATCTAGATGACTCTGATAGATTGTTAATATGCTGTTGACGTTCTAGTGGCTTGGAAAATAACAGTACCCTATATTTGACCATTTCAATCTTCAGGTTTGCTTCCTTGATTTAATTAGGATTTTTTTTTTCAATTTATCTTCATGCTCTCAATGATTCTTTTATCCCTATGCTAGTAAAATGGGAAGAGGTGATGCTGTAAGTTTTGACGTGATTTTTATGTATCCTCTAATTTGACATTGTTTGTTATGTCGAAACAGCATTGCAGTAAAATTCCCGTACTTAGTCCAGAAAAAACTTAAAGAAGGCCAAGAAATTAGGAGGGTTACGCAGCTTGACTGGAAAATAATTGAGGGTGACTGTGACAAGCCATTTGTCGCCTCAGGCCTACAGTTTGTTCCTTTGCCAGTTACTTGCTCCAATTCCTCTCTCTCTCTTTGGATGTTTAATAGTTGATTTCTCCATGCTTTGTTGTCTAACTGATTGTTTTGATTGCAGGTGATGCACGGGGAGGACTATGTTTCATTGGGCTTTCTTTTTGGCAAAAAATATAGAGTAGCATATGTATCTGATGTTTCACGTTTTCCTCCAAGTACTGAATATGGTATGTGCTTTAGATTCTCTGGCTTTACTTGTCTCTAGTACTCCATGCTTATCTTGATTCTCCACATGCATGTGATAGATAGGTCAAAAGGATAATCAACCAATAGCAAATCGGTTTGCATGATGTGGAAATATGGAGCTAGGTGTTGTATCCAGAGGGTTGATGAGGAAAGTTTTCTATGTACATTATTAACTTAATATGATCATCACTTCCAGAGTATTCATACTCTTAGAAGTTTACTAGCAGTTAAAAAAAAAATTCCATATGATGATCTTCCAATCAATTGATTTTGGCTTAAATCTTCTAGGCAAATGGACTTGTATGATCTCTTATATTATAACTGTTATTATATTATTTTTGCTATATAGCAGTTTTATTGTTAGTTGTATCTAATCCTCTAAAGTTGTGAAGTCTTCGGGATATCAATAAGTTCTTGGGGATGTCAATAGATTAGTTTCATTGTTAGTTTTGAAAGACCTTGAAATGTAAGGTTCAACAAATATCTTGAAAGGAACACAATGTAAGTCTTTGGAAATCTAATGGCCATTAAGTCTAGGAGAAAGTCTCAATGAAAGTCTTAAAACTGTCATAGCCACTCTATAAAAGGACTGCATGTAAACATTTAAAAAAATGTTAACAGTTTGAATGAAAATTTGGTTTTTACCATTCTTCTGTGAGAGAGAGACTGCAGTGAGATGCTAGGGTGGTTAGTGAGATTCTAGCCTAGGCTTGGGGTGAGACTCTCCAAGTCATTTCTTCTATGAGTTCTATCTCACTTACTTCTTTCTTTGTTGTTAAATTTGGCCAATTCTAGTTTTGCTCTCATCTCCCTATGATCTTGTCTGTTGAGGATTCTGATTTTGTTGCACAGACTGAACCAGGATTCCATTATATATAAGCCGTGAATTAGTTCAGAAACATATCTTTTAACATGAAAAATTAGTAGTATGGGTGAATGAATTGTGTCTGTTTAGGCATGTTATATAGGCATGTAGAGCTTGAAGTGATGTTTCCCTGTTACATAACAAATATATCTCTTATTCACAATGTTTCTTGAGACAATTTTGGTTCTGCAGTTATTTCAAAGTCTGGAGCTGGACAGCTGGATCTTCTTATCCTGGATACTCTATACAAGGTCAGTTTTATGTTATAATGTGTTTCTTAAGGATTGCAATTGTTTGTTATTCAATATTAGAAGTTACAGATTACAACCCTAGGCCTATGTCAGCACCACATATAGTTCCGGGGAGGATCAAAACCATTAGAAGATTGATGTTGCCCCTGGGAACTGACCAAAGGGTTCCTACAACTCTATCAAAAATGGCCACCATGTCATAGTATGCCTAAAACCTTCCAATACATTTGTTGGAGGTTTCCTTTAATTACATTTTTGGAGTTATTAGTTATCCCGTTCTGGTGAATCTCTGATTAAATATCCAGTATCTCAATCTTGATTACTTTCATTACTGATCCCTTTCTGACCCAAGTCGCTTGAGGTCCTACATACTATATAGGAATCAATTTCAGCTTTCTTGATAAACTGTTTTCTTGTGTTCTGCCCGTTAATTATGTTCTCATGCTAATTTTCCTTTTCATTTGGAATGTGCAGAAAGGATCACACAACACTCACTTGTGCTTGCCTCAGGTTGGATACACCAAACTTTGTTTGAATACCTATGACTTTTTATAAAGTTTTTTTGTTCTTGTTTGGAAGGTTTTCTGCAAAATTTCTGTTCGTTTTGCAACTCTAAGAGTGAGAAGTTCTCCTTTCAGACTCTTGATGCTGTAAAGAGGATATGCCCAAAGCGGGCTCTATTCATTGGAATGACCCATGAATTTGATCACCAAAAAGACAATGAAGCCCTTATGGAATGGTCTAGAAGGTATGGAAATTAAAGCTCCTTCAATTCGATGATCAAAAGCTCTTTGATTGACTTTGAATGAAGTTACTATACGGAGATGGTCAAACTGGGAAAGGCAGTTACCTGGCCTCAATTCGTTCTTCTAAATACAATCCATTTCAAAGCCTGTATGACTTGGTTGATCTGATTTTGTTCAGATTGGTCAGGTCTCTATAACAGAAAAGAAGGGGGGGAAAAAAATTGAAATGCAAAATGAAAATGCCGTTGCTGTTAGAGTGCACTGCAGTTAACAGCCATTGCATTCAGAGGGTTGAACACGATAGAGGTAAAGAAAATTTCTTAGAATAGTGTTAAAGATTGTGTCTTAAAACAATAGTTTTTAGATTTGAATAAGCGTCTATAATGTTATTTTACTTAGTTCTCTAGGTAATCACCCTAGGGTGGAATACCTTTGGTCACTTTTATCTTATATATGGGAGCTTAGTCAGTGCTCAATTTGTGGGCGATGGCATAATCAACAGGTAAATTTAGGTTAAGGTTTGGAGGGCTCGAGCATATGGCTTCAGATTTGACAGACGGTTCAAAAATACAAGGGAAAAAATCTACCATGTGGTGAGTTGAGATTGTCCGTGAAACTTGAGATGCATAAAATTCTGTGGAAGTTCTGCCTATTACCAAGATTGGACAAATCAGCCAGCACATGGCATGAACTGAATTCTCTCTCTTGGGTTGCTCACCTGGAAACCTTTTGTTTCCCTATACTTCTGGTCATATATAATGGTCGAGTTTACTTTAACAGAAAATATGGCCTTATGCAGACTTCAAAGGTGGAATTGGATTCATTTGGCTAGCCCCAAAATGGGGGGGGGGGGGGGACTATGTTGGTTATGGACTTATAGTTGGTTAAATACATGGATGCATTATATAAAGTTGCTTGCTTCTTTGGATCTGAAATACTATCAAGTTCTGGCTTAGTTCCCTTCTTGGTTCAACCTGAGTTAGACTATTGTTCCATCTTAGAGCACATCGTACGTACTGACTACTGAGCTTGACTTGGCTCGAAGTGCAAATGAAGCTGGATTTTTCTATCTAGCCAGCTCATTATTGGGTTGGAGAATCTAAACCCAAATATGAGGCTTATTTTTTATTATTGATCTAAGCTGGCTATCAATGCTGAGAGCTGATTTTCTTTTTTTCTATCTGCATTTAGGGAAGGAATCCCTGTTCAGCTAGCTCGAGATGGTCTGAGGATCCCGATAGAACTGTAATGAAGTAAGTGTCTCACACTCCAAACTATCATGTTATCTTGCTCCTAACTAAAGCATTTATTTTTTTTAGAGGAGTAGAATTTCAATTGAAAGAACTTAATTTAAAAAATGTTCATGTAATTATAAATTCATAATATTCACATTTAAGAGCCTATGTAGAATGATGGGATTGACCTTATTTCATGTCAGGATATTATTTTACCATGCTATTGATAATTTTTGTAATAATGATGATATTTTATTGCCTTTTCTGGTATTAATATTGGGTTCCAGTTCTGTGGGCAGGCCAACCAGTAAAGCTTGGCTGGGTGGATCTAAGTCCCATGTGGCAGTCTAGTTGGTGACTTGGTGCTCGAAGTGAGCACACACATGGTACAACTGTATTCATTTTGGTTAGTTTCAGCCCAAACGGAGTTGACCATGGCACATGATAAAATAAAGATGTGGGAAATTATTGAAAAGCCAATGTTTTGATCTATATATCTACTGTTTGGAATGCTTGAGGATGCTGTCCATTTGGGGCTGAAACAGATCCAACAGGCCAGTTAAGCTATTAAGACACCCACAAGACATTTACCTTTTTATCCTATTACATTACTAAAACCATTTATTTATTTATTTTATTCTTATTGAATTTTCATCATTATTATATGGACAAAAGATTCCACCACACCCATGCTAGGAACACTTTGCATCACATTCCATTTTTAAGCCATTTGATTGACGATCTGGAAGGCTAACTTTCGGGTAGATTTGGATCCCATTTGACAGTCCACCTGTCAAAATTGGTGACATATCTCAACTGTATGGCCCCCATGTATGGGAATTTTCCCTTCCATTTTTTCAATGGTTTCTGCTGAGTTCGTGTTAACTCCTTTCTAATATTTTTCAGACTTTTCTAAACTCTATTACTATACAGGGATATCTGTTCAGCCTGAAGTTTTGATTATTGCTGATGATGATGATGTATATTACTTATCCACCAAATTCGGGCCCCAACTGAGCTACCATGCACTAAATATTAAGGGCATAATGGAATCAATTCCAGGTGTGTGGCTAGAAGCCAACTCCTTACAATATTGATTTATTGTTATATTACATAGGATTATTATACTTAATATCACTTCATTAATGCAATACAGGAAATCAAAAGAAAAGTCTACCTCTCCACTTGTGTTTTTTGTTCCTGACTTTATGCCTTAATTACAATCATCAATTCCAATTTCATAATTGACCTAAAATAATTGGAATTCAGGTTGGAAATGCCCAATCCTAAGTACTGTAAAACTATAATGATAAATTGAAATAAAAACAAAATAGAATTATTAGTTATATTTGTTTTATTTTGTGGGAGCCTGGTTCTTACATGCCCACTTTAGATGCCAACAATTGGCATATGGCACATTAGATGGGGTCCAAATTTTTGGACAGGTAGACCCCTTTGTCCACAGTTCACATGTCAAGTCTTAGTCTTAACAGGGTTTGCCTCATCAAAAAATTGAGCTTTGAAAATCCAGGGTTATGGATCCACCACAGTGGTCGGAGTATCGTAGGTGTGCATGGACATAAAAATGAGGGTGTTAGATTGAATTAGGCTCTGAAATTTGACACATGACCATTCCAGACCATGAGCTCTTAATCAAACAGTCAGAATAAGCACATCATCACCTATCCACATGGCATTATTTAAAGTGGACATGTAGGAAAGGTTCCTACCACAGCCATGGAGGATCATTCTCCCTTATTTTATTATTCAAAGTTATTGACAATTGTTAAATATATTTAGTTTAGATTAAGTATTTATATTTATTAGAATTTCAAGTACTTGTCTGGTCCCTTTAGAAATGATTCAGCTTTCAGGTCTTAATAATTATTTTTGTTTGTTCGGAAGTCAATTTCCTCCCCCTCACTTAAATTCTTGTGTGCATGTGTGTGTGTGTGTGTGTGTGTGTGTGATGGAGCTGATGGATTTAGTTTGATCCAGTGGCTAAATTGCAGGGCAACCTTGAGTTTGGTGGCATGTGTTTGGCAGTAATACGTTACTCATGTTCAATCTGACTTGGGTTTTAGATGTGAGTATAGGGTCTTCTCCTAAGACATTAAGATTTATTAACTCAACAATATGTCGAGAATAATTCATTTGAAAATGAACCCACTGTAAACTATACTAGGTAAACAATGTAGGACTGTAAATGGTCAAATATGAAAGCTGATATAGGTGATTCCATATTTATATATGTTTAAATATATGGATATCAACCAAGATATTAATTATCCTACTACAAATGGGACAGAAATACCTACTCATGTCTCTGTCATCTCAACTTACGGTACCATTTTGGGGTTAATACTAGACACATGCACAATCCTTACAAAGTATATTTTCCGTATATATATAAAAAATTGTAATTTCAAAAAATTAAAAATCTTTTTTGGGTGAATAAACAATTTGACATTGTAGATTGGAGACACCTTAAATCCTCTTTATATGTTTGACATTGTAGATTGGAGAAGTGTATATTTGTTTACATATATGGTCTGATTAAATTGAATATTCAATTATCTAGATCCAATTCAGTTATATAGAATATGGATAATTGCCGATCTATTGACTGCCCTAAACAATGGATATCTTGTGTAATATATCAAAAACATGCACTCTGTTATTAAAAGTGGACCTGATTAAAGGTCCAGAGATGACTGAGAGGCCATATACCAAACCATAAGCAGCCATAATAACAGTCATTTGCTAAAAAGAAATATTGATCCCCTTCTTTGTATGTAACATTTGATTTAAGTGAATTTTAACTATGCAAGAAAAAGGAAATATAAGGGGTTGCAAGGTTCCAAAGAGACCCTACATAAGATATACTGTTGGTTGCTGGACTTGTGAATGTACTATTTCTTTATACTAGATTAAATGTAGATGTAATTATACTTATCCTATTGAACCTATATGGAGTATCCTAGTAGTCCACAACACAAACACTCAAAACAACTGAAGATTTGTATGTATTTATTTACAATTGCACGACATGAATATTGTTCATTTGTATTGTTACTGCAGGTTGATGTAAAGCGAGCAGCAAGGCCAAAAGCATAAACTCAATTTTTTTTGTATTAGTTTAGAAATAAGAATGCTCATTATGTTAAATCAATTTATGTACAAACCCAAATTTATATGAATCAAGGGGCACAAACTAATTCGTAAATCAAAGCAGAATTACTGAACTATAAAATACAGTGAAATTTCAAGTGACATGAATTCTCTGTTATCTTGATTTAAATTTTTATTGGGAGAAAATAGTTGAACAAAAAATGGTGAAAAAAAAAAACCATGGCTCTATATGGAATTGCTAGCTAATCCTGTTTAGTTGGGGAAAAAAAGGCTTTGTTAAATAATGTGAGAAATTTTTTGAACAAAACCGGTTTATTTTAATTTAATATCCAATTATTAGAAAGTAGTTGCAATGAAACAACGCCAGTGGATTGATGCTTACTCTTGATTGTAGGAAAACCTCTTGACGTAGATGATAAATTAGTGGGAGTGAGATGGACTAACCACTATCCAGTCATTAATATTTGTTGCACCATTCAACGATGTTGAAAGTGATCCTTGTATATGCTTCATAATAGATCCTTTTTCGTTTTTTTTTTTTTAGCTAAACATATACAAAATAAGGAAGAGTTGAGGCCAAATGTAGAATCTGTTGATAGTTTCTCCGCCTTAGCTTTCCAAGCCTGTCAATCTACATGGTTGTGTGAGTTTTAACACTCCTCAACTACCCACTGTGCTAGAGGCAGTAGTTCTCTACAAATGCTATATTACTCCTACTAATTTAATCTAACCTACAGTTGGTAAAACTCTTATAGAGAACAATACAAATCAAAGAGGAAAGGAAATAATTTCTGGTCCCAGTCATCAAATGTATCTGAATTTAGAAAGTTCACAGCCTCCAAGCAGTCTGAAAGCACCAAAGTGCGAGATAGTTTTAACACCTTCACAAGGCTGAAAGCTAGATGAATTCCATTTAGTTCGCCTTCGAGGGCACTGCAGCATTCCCCATTACCAATTTTTTCAGACATGAGATGTACTTGGCAAACACAGCATTGCACACCATCCAGAAGCACCAGAAGATATGTAGCTAGCACCTGAAATTGTCACAGCTGAATTGTCACAATCATATACCATCAACAACTTAAACCAATCAGTTGAGTCTAGCACCAAATAATGTGTATAGTTAAAATGTGAAGGGGGTGGGTGTCCAATGAATGTCAGGTTTAGACTGAGAAATGGGTAAACAGCTCCAAACTCCATTTGTTGAAACTTGAAAGAGCGACATCACGGCTGTATTTGGTATGCATTCTGAGAATAGAACCTGGGTCTAGAATGCATTCTGAGGAAGAAAATAGAGAAGAATAGGTTCTGTGCAAGGCTCCAACGTTTGCTGTTCATTACAAGCTGATTTCTTCACTGTCATATAGCATAGGCTACTAAGTATCATTTGAAATCAACCAGAATTTATCGTCCTTCAAGGTTGGGGATAAGATTATCATCCTAACCAGATTTTTAATAGACTTGGCCTGTATGAACTATGAACTATGAACTAGGTTTATATCCTTAAGGCTGAGGCAACCCACACTCTCTTAGAGAAGGAACAAGAGAAAATTGAACACCACAAAGATTCCTGATGTTATTTAAGGAAAATTTGGGTCGAAATGAAGTTTCCAAATGTCCACCCCACCCCCACCCCCACCCCCCCAACTGTACACTCCTTTTGGCTTTTGTACACTGTGCCTAGGTGAGAGATTGAGAGGGACTATGAAATGTGGCAAATCTGGAATCCAAGGACCAGGCAGCCCCACTGGCTAGAGCAACTGGATCTGTCTTAGGTAATTTAAGCACCTAATGATTTCAGAAAACAAAACTGGATTTTTGGTTTTATTTTTGCTTTTGTGTGTAAATCTTGTGTGATTTGCTCGTGCAAAACGTTCAAAGTCTTTGGAATCTAAGGGAGGCTGTAATCCAGTTAGTTTATCTAAGTCTTCTATTCTGGCTTTCTTTCAGCGAACATAACCGGAAACTCTATGCAGTTGTTCTGAATTTAATGTGGGATAAGAAGTTGAACTACTACTTTAAGACCTCTAGACAATCCCACTCAAGATCCAGGCAAGCACCTTAGCCATCGGATGTGTGCTGGGCCCACTAACGTGCTGGAGAGGATCTGATTCCAAAAAACTATGGTCATGAATTCCAGAATCAAATGGGAGTGGCCTCACTTATTGCATTATGGGTCTTGGTACATGTTTTCATTCTGAATTCTTATAATGCGATTAAAAACAAGCCTCATTGTGAACGTGCCGAATGCCCATTCTGATAAAAATGTTGTTTGGTACATTTTTGTTGCTCCAAAATGCATTATGAGAATGCATACTAAACACAACTTTAAAACATGGGAGCAAAAACTGTCATAAACTTGGGATCTAACGGAATAGGCCCATTATATGCATCCAGGCAAATCAGAACCCTTACTAAACCATAAGATTGGAATCTATTCATTAATATTTTAGGCTGAGATATCCCATTCGACGTCGATCTGAGCCTATGCTAAGCCTTGGGAAAGTTTTCAAAAAGCTGGCTCGGCCCCGGCCTGGCCCAGCTGCCCCCATACGATGGATCTGATATGACCAAGATCAAATTAGAATCTCACAATTACCTAGTAAAAATTAGTTACCTCCATGCATGTTTCACAATAGGGTGGGTCCGGGATGAGCAATATTTCAAATTCAATCCCTAATCATAGTCCATACAACCACCCTAAGAAAAAAGATGCCATTTTTCGTCTAGTCTTTCAAGTGCATCTTTTCTGATCCAAAGTCTAAGCATGATTCTAACGGTGAAAGTTTTCCCTCACCAGTGATAAGTTTCATCACAAATTCCCACGCGCTTTTGTTTAAGATCAAAACTACCCCTCAACTTGGGCATCCGACGGTACCGATGCTCATGGCTGTGAAGGAAACTCTATCCAATTCTTATTGCATTTAGTTGAGTTTATTTTCACAAGCACGTGTATATAAAGTATGTTTATAGGTACCTACTTTTGTCACATAACAAGTCAAATTGGATTTAAAATTTTATAGACAGATAAACCTAGACGTCCTCTACTCAAATACCATGTCTCAATTTAAACAAAATTTACAAAGCGGCAAAAAGAAACATTGAAGAATTAAGAGATCCAATACTCAAAAAGGAACATGAATGCTTAAACATACATGAGATGTATGCCAATATAGTACTTTGAGAATATTTAATTGAATTCAAGGCTAAAATTTTACACATGACTATTCCAAACTATTCCCTCCATATCCCTCGGTCATAATAGCAAAAGCACCTAGCTTCCACTGTTCCACATGGCATAATTAGGTGTGCCTTTGTAAATATTTTATAGGACAAAGTTTTCTTGAGCCCTGTGGTGAATTCTCCACGTGGATCTGACGGAGGAGACCACCCCTTGTACACCGTGGTTGCAGGAAACTCGGTCCTACCTTATATACACAACTCTAGAACTAGGAGCCGCCAGAAAAGACTGAAAACTGATGAGCCACCAGGCCACGACGTCTGTCACACATGAAATTCAAGTCTTGCTAGATACGTCAATAGAAAACCCATTTGAATTTTTCTGATTTCTTAGAACATTCTTTGTTTCCCTTTTCTTAGAAATTTCAGTTTCAGCCTTTTTGTGCTCTTTCGATTTCTGATGAAAGTTAAGTTTGAGGAGAGACAAGGAAAAGGGTAAAATGCCTTGCTTTGTCCCTTTTGACAGTAAGAATTTGGATATCTCCTTCTGTGTCTTCAGGCCAGTGGTTGTCTTAACAGATGAACTCATTGAAGCACTCAAACGCTTCTCTTTTTGGTCTGTGAGTCTTGGATGTGTTTCCAGCTCCATCTTCAAGAGCATCCATGGAAATATGGTATCACCTTTTTCATTTTTTCAGACTAGTTTACACTTTTTATTATCTCAACTTTATATCTTTCCCTTATTATATGGTTCACTGGATGATGACAATGATAATTTTTCACTTTCAGCATAGAAATTGTGGTGTCTTCAGATTAGTTTTTGTTTAAATATGTTCTCTTTAAGGTTATTTTTTTGCCCTGATCTTATAGATCATATGGTATGGTGCTTGGATGAAGAGGTCTGATGAACAAAAGAAGTTACTCCATGAAACTCTTGTAAGTTGTTTTAGCTCATTAAGAACTGATAATTCACCTAATTTTTGGAGGACAGTCCTCGGGTTGACGGTAAGGTTGTTCCATTTGCGACCTAGCGGTTATGGGTTTGTGTTAGAAAATAGTATCTCCGCAAAGCGGGTGTTAACTGCATACATTATAGACCTCTATTTTTTAGATTTAGATCTTCTCCAATTCTTAATTGTGCAATTCTCTGTGTGCAGGTGACACTTGTACAATTTCAAACTCGAACGGTTGTAGAAGTTTAATGTATTTAAGGGGTTAAAATGGATTTGAGTTATAAAAAACTTCTACAACCATTGAATTTTGAAAATATACAGATGTCACGTGCACATAGAGAATTATACAAGAATTGCACGATTAAGTATTGGAGAGGATATAAACCAAAAAAAAAAAATTGAGAGGATCAGGGACCCTATTTTTCTGCACAAAACCCTATTCTCAAATGGAAAACTAGTTTAGTTCAGAGACTAATAATGATGAACATGTTTTTTAGTTATCCAAGTTGCACCAAGTATCCAGTCTGGCTGTCTTGCTGGACCATAGCTTCTTCAAGGCCTACGCTGGAGAATCAAAGAACGGTTTTCCAGCTGCGAAATTCTCAACCGGCGAGATAATCTCCATGAATGCAATGAAACTGAGCTCAAACATATTTAACAACCTCTCCTACTTATGTTTAGCATTGTTCAAGTCTAATTTCTTGAAGATGGAGGGAGTAGCTGCTGGGGTTTGCTTCCGGTGTGAGGAGAGGCCAAAGGTGGTCTGTCTTTATGTGTGGAAGTCCCTTAAGGCTTGTTATTCATGGCTTCTCAACTCAGACTATAGAAGTACAATTCAACTCTATATAGAGCCCATCTCTCCTGATATCAAGTATGACATATTTTGGGTTGTGTATGTTAATAGTGATGATAAATTTAATATAGAGTTTCTTCCTCCTTCAAGAATGCCGGAGACTGTTGGAGGAGGAAGCTATGATGATGAGATGAGCCAGCAGAAGCAAGAGTTTGAGAAAGAGATCCATTAGATTCTGTAAGTTTTAAAAGAGGCACCAATTAATATTTACCTTAGTTCTATTTCCTTGTACATGCTACTAAGAATTTACTAGTTTACAATTGGCATTAAAAAGGAAAGAAGAAAAGATCGCTACCTGGTCCGGTTGGCCCCCATGCTGGCAGGAGTATGCACCGACATCCAAAAAAGGGGGCGATGTGGTCATTTCGCATCCCTGTGTCTTGCACAAGGGGCACACAACTGGATAACGTTCTCTCAGTTAAAAAAAAAAAAAAAGGAGAAGGTTGTCTATGGCTAGATCTAGGGTAAAACAAGGCTAGATTGGGTTGGATTTCTTAAAACCCCAGCCCAACCCTAGGTCCCCAAAACTCAACCTAGACCCAACCTAGCCCTAATTGAACCTGAATGGGCCAGGTTGGGTTGTGTTGGCCCTGATTTTTGCCACGGTTTGGCTAACCCTAATTGACCATGTTTTCGTAGGCAGGGTCAAGGTTGCATTAGAGAAGTATATCGAATATTGGAAGATATTACAAAATTTCGTATTTGATGAAGTTAGAAACTTCCTTATAAATTGGGTATAAAAAGAATCAATGACCTAAATTTCAGCATTCTGAATAAAAGGATAGGATCACAATCCTAAATTATATCATATAAATCAAGGTTAAACTCAGGGTTGGGCTGCGTCTAGGCTGGTTAATGCTTTTTCAACCTTAATTCTCCCTCAGGGTCAGAAATCTTAGCCCAGGCCCTGTTTAGGCTTAGGATGGGCCGAGGCGGGTTTAGGCTATTAGGATCAAACTTACACCCCTAGCTAGAGTTGGCAGCTCAACCAATATGAGGGTTAGGATGGGAGAGGCATAGGGGAGATTTCCAAGGGAAGGATGAGAGAGATAGACATAGATTTGGGTATACCACCAGTATACCTACCTTTTCCCTATTAAAAAATCCCTATTAAAAATTAAGTGTCTTATATATGAATTTAGTATCTCTTTCATGGGGTGATACAGTTACTCTCATGGGCTAAAGAGACAATCTGAGGGAAAGTGGTCAGGTAAAAATATAGGCGAGGGTTCAGCATACTGCCATTCTTGGATAAGCTAGTGTATGCATCAATCACAAGGCTGAACATGAAAGAGCAAGAGAATATTTTCCAAAGGGGAGCCGAGAGGATGACACAAGCTGGGCAGCGTGGTGGCATGCCCAGACTTTTCCCAGTAAATATTTAGGAGAAATCTCTTCAGATATTGGCATCATCTTCTTGTATAATACAAGCGTTTCAGACCTATTCATTTGCGTAACCTGGTCACTGCATGAATCACTTCTATTATGGAAGACTGAAGAGGTAAAGAGCAATGTTAAGGTATCAACAAAGAAAAGATATCTAATCAATATAGTACGTGAAACCGTAAGGATATAGAACCAAGTGGTCTCCTTTTTTTTTTTTGTTCTCTCTCTCTCTAAGAAAAAATTACTCAAATTAGGGAATCCATTAATGGCAGAAGGGCTAACCATCTGGAAGGATTCTCTGGTATAACTTGTGAAAAAACCAGAGATTACCGACCAGAATCTGAAGAATAAGAAAAAGAAGAGGATAACCGAGAAAGAGAAAGAGAAAGAGAGAGAAGATGAGATAGACACGATAGGAATTGAATGATCTATTTTATTGTTTTGAACTCAAACTGTGAGGGTGACTCAGTTGCCATCTGTGTCATACATATCATGTTTATAACTATCTCCTTTGTTCCCTACAAGTAGATGATTAGAGAAAGAAGAGACCTCAATTGGGTAGGATTTGGAAGCACAACAAGAGGAAAACATGCTCAAAAGAAGTGAAGGACTGAAGCAATTGGGCAGTGAGATGGTGAGTGCAGAGTAAAGTGGACGATCGATAATACATGTTGGTTGATGGGTGTGATCGAGGTTTAGCTAGTGTATGAGGCTTCCGTTACTGCATGATGTAGATGGATCATAATGTAGATAACCTTACCCTCACTTCAGAGAGACTGTTTTTTAAATTCAAACCCAATCACGATGAAACAATCTCACTGTTGCACCAAAATCCATCCTCTAAGATAGGGACTATAGGACACGGCCTAAGATTTAAGAACTTGGAATTTAATTGATAAAAGGTTCGAACTTCATCGATTCTATTTCGAAATGGATTGGAATCAGTTGGGTCAATGGGAATCGTTCATAATGTCGGAAAATGGATCAAGAAGAAAAAGTAAAGATTTTCCCTTACCCATGATTTTTTTGGAATTTGTTTTATTCAAAAATCTTTTAAATTTTTTTTTTTTACAGAAAGTATATGTCATTGATTTAATGCTATTCTAAAGATTAAAAAAAAAAAAAAAAAAGATCTAAAAGTACATTCATAATCGATTCAAAACAGGATATTTGAAAATTGGCTTTTTTTCTTTTTTGCTAACAATTGATCCCGCAAATCCATATTGACCCCACAACTGCATAGATTAGATCATACCGAGATTGAATGAAAACTATTCAACTTTTATAATAAAAAACTGACTTAACTGGCTCCGATGAATCATAGACGATTTGCCCCGAAACTGCTATATAATTGATCGGTTGTCCCTTGGCCATGGCCTTCAAGTTTACAAATAAACCAGGCCCACCAGGCCACTCCTGATTTGAAACTAAGATCAAATGACAAGAAATTATAAAGGTTTGCTTAGAGTTCAAATGACAAGAAATTATACTTTCTTCTCTGATACCTACAAGAAGATCAGAAAAAGAAGAGACCTTTCGTTTGGGTGGAAGGTAAACATGCTCAATTTAATGCAGCATTTGCTATACAAAGAAATAATAACGAATGCAGCCTTAGTTTTCTATCCATGATCTTAAACATCCAGACTCACTATCTGTATTTCCTTCTCAATCTCATCATTCTGTAAATCTCGGGCACAAACTCTAAATCATGGTTAAAGAGAATGAACTATACAACTATACTTTGAAAATGTTTGGAATCATTAGTGGACGTTTTGAAATTTAGGCTCCGTTTAGTATATGATTTTTTGGAATGCATTATCGACCTAATATGCATTCTAATACTAGACGTTAACGTTGTCTAAAGAAGTGAGGGACTGATAAATGTTGGTTTATGTGTGTGAAGTTTAGCTAAGTCTCTAGGATATGGCCTTACCATATCTTGGGAAAGTTATATAATTACCCATTTTTAGGTTTTCTTTTACAAAACTACCCACCAAAAGTTTCAGTTAACAATAATACCCAAAATTAGGTTTCCCTTTACAAAGCTACCCACTTAAAGTTTAAGTTAACAAAAATACTCAAAATTGAGTTTGGGTTTACAAAACTACCGACTAAAATTTTCATCTATAAAAGAATATATGATTTATGTGGAAGATGAAGAATCACTATTTTGGGTAGTTTTATAAACTCAAGCCAGATTTTGTGGTATTTTTGTAAACTAAAACTTTGGGTGAGTAGTTTTGTAAATCTAAACCTAATTTTGGGTATTTTTGTCAACTTAAATTTAAATGGGTAGTTTGTAAAAGAAAATCCAAAAGTGGATAATCATATAATTTTTCCTTATATCTTTACCAAAAAATTAAGAAAAATACATAAACCACAGGGCTCAGATTTAGAAAACCTAGAATTGAATTGGCTAGCTACAAGTTAGATCTCCATCAATTTTGTTTCGAATGGGATTAAAATCAGTTAGGCCGATCAAAATCGTTTAAAAATCTGAGGGGAATAGTCCGATTGCCAAGCCCTAGCGAAAACAAGCTCTCTATATCGCAATTATCAGCAAATGATATCAATCACAACACACTTTTTAATTAAAAAAAAAATTAGAAATTAGACGTAATCGAACTGCAATTGACTGATTCCGAGTCATTGAACCATGATTTGACCCTAGGCATTGGCCTAAGTTTTCAAGTAAACCAGGCCGACTCCTAATTTGAAATGGAGTAAGTGCACTTCACCTAGAAAAAGAAACAAAACAAGATCTCAAAATTTTGAAGACATGAATGATTATGGAAGAATCATTCTAATCTACATGAGCCGACCACAAATTTCACCACCGAAATTTCTATCTGTAAGATAGTACAAAAATAAGACTAATGTTTTGAAAAAAAAATAATAATAATAATTTCCATATTTTCATTGCTCAGTGTAAGACTATCAATCTGTTGGTTTGATCTGGTTTCAGTCTGATATTGTTACTAGGTCAACCTAAAACCAATCCATTAAGGAAGTTTCAGTTTCATTCAGTTTTGGCTTGGTTTGGTTTCTCATCAATTTTTGTTATCTATTTGCAATTGGGCTATTATCAGGTTTGGTCCGGTCTGATTTTGGTTCTACATGTATACTAAAGGAAATTAATGGGGAAATTCTGGAAATTTTTTTTTTTTTTCTGTTACTCTCTGCCTGGCCTCATTTTTTATTGGTTACTATCGATGCATTCAGTCAGTCCATTTTGGTTTGATTTTTATCAGTTCTATTAAACCCAACCCAAAATCAAAATGATAAAGATTCAATTCGATTCGATCTGACCTGAACCCATCAGTTTCAGTCCATCTAAGCCACTTTGACATTGGAAAGTGTATTCAATAATTCAACACGTGTAACACCTCCACCCCCACCCCCAAAAAAAAACAACCCAATGGTCGGCAAGTATATGATTTCTCATGAAACTCATGGTCCACAAAATTAAATTTTGTGTTTGGATTGAACTGCTATGAATCAAGAAGGGCTACAAAGCGTCTTTAAGAACTCATTTGGTAGAAAGAATTCATTGACCATAATGGGAAAGGAAGAATTATGAATTCTATCCAAAGAATGAAAATTTTAAAGAAACTTTTACAACCCAAAAGGTCTTTTTTTTTTTCAAAATTTGGAAAGAAGGTAGGAAACAACAAAGAGCCCATGAAATACAAAATGAAAAAGTTAAAAGTCCAAGTTGCACCCTAAGTCAAGCCTCATCTTTGAATTAAGTTCACACTTCATTCATTTCTCAACATTGTCATGGCCAACTAGTCAAAGACACATACTAAATTTTTTGAAAATTTCCAACAACCAGTGAACCATCCTTTATTCCTCCTATTTTAATCTTTTCTCAACAAATTTGAATTAATTAGTTATCATGAAAGGTGTCAAAATATGGCCCACATTGGTAGGCTCGACTTGAATCGACTAGTTGAAGCTTGTGATCAGACTGATCAGTTAGTAAATGGGTCAATGCCGGTCTTCGGCCGATTAATATTCGATCTTTATCAATGTTTGGTTTTAGTCTGGTGGGTGCTTGGCCGGCATTAGTATTTGAAGTGGTTAAAGTTTATTTATAGCCCGATCATCTTGTTTATGGGTTATTTATAGCACGATCAACCCAATCATCTCATTTAAAAATATATTATAATCCAATTAGCATGAACTCAATTATGGACATGTAATCGATCGACTGAATAAAAACGTATTTATAAATTATTATAAGAAAACCTAGAATTAATGAAAACCAATTAAACTTGATCAAAATCAATTAACATCTAACGATTGACACCCCTACACACAGGCACACCCCATGAAAGAGAATTTTTTTGTTAGGGTCCCCTACCCCATATAAAGAGATGAGACATAATTAAAGATCAAGCAAACAATTATAACCATCTGGGCCATGTAATAGAGATCAAACTCTCCATCATAATAACCTCAAAAGAATAGCCACAATTGTGATAGAGATGGGGAGAGCCCATAAGTGGAAAATTCAAACCCATTGGGATGCTTTAGAACCAGAAATCACATAGAAATAAATTACCAACTCTCTCATCTATTTCAAGTGAAATGGTTAATATAAGCACCCTTTTCATCTGCAATCATTGCATGCCAAGTGGCAAATGTGGTCCAAAAGGAGTATATAGATTTGAATACTTCAAAATTTCTACACATTTTCCAATTAGTTTAAGAGATTAAAATTGGTTCAAAGCCCCTAGTCTAGGGCATGTTATGCCGTAACACCAAGGACATGGACCAATGACAAGGAGAACACCTTATGTCATAAAGGGTTATACCCACCACCACTCTAAAACCCCTATTGGTGTAATTGAAGAAAAGAATATCTTAGGCCTTTCTCTTCCTCCATTTCTCCGAATTCTCCACCTAAAGTATAGGCCTTTCCCTTAAACTAAAAAAGACAGATAATCACAACAAACAACAAAGTAAGTTCCTTTAAGAAGCCCTTGATGGGGGTTTATTTAACTCCTTTTAAGTGTCTAGGGTTTTGAGCTATAAAGCAAGATGAGTATCATGTAATGGGGCCTTGGTGGTGAGGGAAAAAAAAAGAATTTGGGCTTGGAACCCTAGGAAACCTTGGAGAAAGAAATTTATTCATTTAGGGTTAGGGTTAGGGTGGGCCCCTCCCCCTCTCTTTTTCTCTCTCTCTCTAATACATAAAATAATTAAAACTAAATTAAATGATCATATTAGAGTATGGCCTGTGGATAGGGTTGAAAGGGGGGGGAGTATCTCTAGGCAAAGGGTGGGGATGAAATATATGGATTGTGACATTATAGAATTCTGTACAAAACTGACAAATAGCTTATAAAGATTGGATTTGGGGGGATGGATGTTGGAAACTACGTTTGACTGCTTAAGTATATATGGAAAATTTATTTTGTCTGTTTATAGCGGTTACTTGGGGAAGAGTATAAATATAATAAATGATTTTCATAATCGGCACTTACAAACAAATCGGAAAATACTCGCCGAGGAATTCCTCATTAAGTTTTTCTTTTAAATTTATAATGAAATTGATTAGGTGTAATCACTTTTTATTGTTGCTTTTTAAACAGAAAATAAGACGAAATTGACGGAAGTGGTCCTTTTTATTGTAACGCAACTCGTGGCTCATTTCATTGACATAGGGACAACTTGGGGCCTACTTACTCCAAGTCCTGATCAGGGACTTGTATATGTGTAGGGCACTAGTTTTTTATTGGAATTGTAAACATGTCTTACTCGGTTTGCTTTTTAAAATACCTAAATTACCCATTACTGGCATAATTTTATCTAACTCTTAAGAATATATTAAAATGACCTAACTATATTTACATAATTTGTAATATACATATACTACACATTGCATAATTATTGGTACTAAATAATGCCTTTAAAGTTTAGGGTGAAAGAATCTAATCTCTCATGTGTCAATCTCTCTCCTCATATAAAATGATATTCCTATTCACTGGGGAAAAGAAAAATGACACAGGGGAATGCTGGTATAAGTAGCATTACCAGACTAAGGACCATTTTTCTAAATTTTATTTCATTCTAGTGTCTAGATTACTCCTAATTGTAAGAATGTGTTATATTTGACGAATGTGATAAAAAAAATTTGATTTTATAATAATTTTTTTTATGTACATTATAATTTAACTTTAATATATTCTAAAATAATTCAATTTTTATTAGTCTAATAATTCAGTGAAACATTTTATAGATTATGTATCACGTGATTCTCCTATTGAAAAAAATATATATCATATAATTCAAGATGACTATGTTTCATGTAAATGTTAAACTTCAATAAGTAGATGAAAGAAATAATTTATTATTAATAACAATACAATACAAATTTAAGAGGTAAATTTTAAAATTAAGTGAAAAATAATAAAAATGTATTTTCAGAAGATAATTTAATTCTAAGAAAATAGTTTTGTTGGGGGACTGTGACCCTTGTGCCAGACACATGGGTAAACGATTAGTTCGTCTCCATGAAATAGAAAATGATGTCTCTGTTAATGCTTCCGTTGTGTCCTCACGTTAACCCTTGTGTGGTGGAGAAATAGCAATTTTCCACAAGAAATACTTTTTTTTTAATTATTTTAAAAAATTCTGGTAAAAGAAAAAATGAAAATTACTCAAAAAAATAAATTTTAAATTTGGTAGAGGTACAAAATTCCCTTGTGTTTTCTATAGGCTCTGCAAAACCAGAGCCCAGGTTCATTAATTGCCCATAGCGGAATTCATGAGTTCATGAGACTTTTGACTTAATAAGTTTTAATTTTAAAGTGACATCATCTCCCACAGGTGTAAAACGTAGAAATCCAAGTCTTAATTCCAACCACCCTTTCATGAGTTCAAATTAAATTTCAAGAACTCTGAAACAGTCAAAGACACAAGACTCAATGAGTCATTAAGAATAAGATTTCCCATTTGTCAGGTAAGTGCCCCGTTCATTAAAAAGAAGTCAGGTAACTTCCCCAACTTCGAAGCAAATCAACTCAACTGATTTCTTCAAGCAAATGGGTACCTGACTTATTAAA
>NW_024868245.1:49743-53155 GCF_013358625.1 Macadamia integrifolia
AAAAAAAAAAAAAAAAAACTGACTATATTTAGATCTGAGCGGGAGGTGTGGTCACCACTTACCTGTAGAACTCCAAATTTTTTTGAAAGGAAATAGGAAGAGTTGTTGAAATTGATTGATGGGTGAGTTTCAATACTTTAACAGTATGCAGGGGAAATTCTTTTCTCCCTTTTTATTTTCCATCATTGATAGACTGCTGTCACTGTTCAAAATTAAAAGTTGGTCAAAAATAACTTTTTGTCAAACTTTGAAAAATATAAAATAAAAAATCACCGAGTCAAAAATCAATTAAATCGGGGATTTCTCTGTTGAGTAGTCAAAATATCGCCGACGCTTCGTTTTTGCCGATTGTCTTACTTCAGTCCAGTGGGCTACAAAATACAGAGAGTGGTATGATCTCCCCGTAGCCCTCTCTCTCTCTCTCTCTCTCTCTGAACAGCACAGCCAGACTGAACTAAAGGGGTGGAAGAGAAATCTAATGGAGTATGAGAGGATTGACAAGGTTCAGGTATGGTTCTGCTTGCAGAACATAGTAATCAATGAAACCCATCTCTTAATTTTTCGCTTTCTTTTGATGCAACGTTAGCAGAGCCATACTTTCTTGGTGATTGAGTTTCTCTCTGATTTTTTCAGTTTTACTACTTTCTATTATTTGTTTTTTAGTGGGTTGAAAGAAATGCAGGAATTATCATATGGGTTTAGATGGATTCAAGTTCTTTTTCTGTTCTTTGTTGTTTTAACCATGTTTATAATACGTTTTCCTCCTTAGTTGTATATCTAGAGCTTGATCTGAAGGTGGGAAATCATATATTTTAGGTTGCTGGAAAAAAATATATATAAGAACTTGAAAATGGTCTTGGTTGTGTTAAGTGAAATGATTAAGTTGGATTTGTAAATGTTTGATTGTTTTCTTTTTGAAAATTTAAATGCAGACGGGCATAATTTCTCCCGGTAAGTTGAGGCTGAAGCTTATAGGACCTCACCATCAAAAGAGAAAGGATGGAACAAATAATAATTCTTCAAGAACATCTCCAGCCAGGCTTGATGATGATACAGAATTTGTCAAGAACAGTCTATTAGCTTCCAAAAATGGAGATTTTGATGATGAGGGTTAGTAAATCTTCCATACAGAATCTTTCCACACTGCATTTTACATTAACTAAAGTTCTAACTTTGAACAAATCTAAAAAAAAGAACCTTTTTTCCTGTATTAAATCCAATATTAACCTTGAAGTACTAGCGAAGACTATGAGTCAAACTTGGTTCAATTGAGTTTGAGTCTCTGATTCCAATTAAAACTGTAACTAAGCTTTGTTTTCTTATAGGTGGCTCAAAAGATTCTAGTGATCCTTCCCTTCACACTGTGGCTCCCAACCTTAATTCATCCTCTGTAAAAGCTCATGGAGAGGGAATATCAAATTCTGGCCATGGTGATCAGATTGGTTCCAGGCCAAAGGAAACTGGGGATATGGCTCGTGTCAAAATTCAACATTTATCAAGGGGAGTTAGTGGGAACTTGAGCACAGTTCATCCTATGAAATCTCAAGAAGAAGATAGTCCTGATTATGATAGCAATGCTAGTTCATCTAGCTTTGAGTTTCATAAAGGTGAGAGGTCCCTACACAATCCCATGGTGAGATCGTTCTCCAGATCGATACCTTCTAAGTGGAATGATGCAGAGAAATGGTTGGTTAATAAGCAACCTGTACACTCTAATCATTCTAAGAAGATGGTGTTGCATAATCAAGTGAACCGGCAAACAACAATAAATTTAGTGAAGGTTGTCCCTGAAATCACCAGTTCTGATCAAAAGGCATCAATTATTCCTATGGTTGATACTAAGCGGATTGATTCCCATCACTTTACCTCACAAGCAGGTTTGGAGAAGTTTTGTTTTGCTAGTTCTGGGACTAATCCTGTTCCAGGTCTAGGAAATGCAGCAATTGATCTTTGTCCCCTTGGCCAAGCTGAGAAGGAAATGAGTCAAAAGGAATTATCTGGTCCAGGACGGTTCGCTCCGAATACAGCAGGTAAATGGTCTTCTCATTCTTTTCCTGTCAAAAGATTGATAATTAAGAGATACCTCTTCTTATATATGAATTTCCCATTAGATAGTGTCAACCAACACAATTCTAACTATATCTGAAACATGTTTTATGATTGCATAATTTCTTTTTTCATGGACTGAACCATAGCTGGATAGGAAATGTGAAAGATTCTTTAAAGTGGATGATACCTGTTGCTTAATGTTATACTATCATTGAATCATTTATATGAAATTACATTTGCAAGCTTGGAAACAGCCTCTTCTGCGAAGCAGGGGGTAAGGCTGCATATACCTGCCCTTCCCAGACTCTGCATTAGCGGGAGCCTCGTGCACTGGGTTGTCTTTTTTTTTTTTTACAATTGCAAGCTAAGTTCATCAGTAACATCAGGACACCCTGCTTCTGCTGCTATGCTGAGAAACATCCATGGGGCTTAGAAGCTTTCAGTTGGTAAACTGGAAGGTCATAATAAGGTTCTCTTATATGAACATAAGTCTCAACTGTTAAAGTAAACACTTCCTTTGGATATGTGAAAAGATCTGGTGTAAAGATCCATGAAAATTGGATTTCAACAATCAGAAAACCATTGAAGATCGTGGGAAAAAGGTCTCCCGATTATGAATTGAGCCTTTCCCTTATTATATGGAGATATGTATACTTCATATTGAGTCTTCTGATGTTTCCCCCACTAGTTATCAACCTGACATTTTACTCGTGCACTATTTTCGTTGAGGTGTCTTGTTCTTATGATGGATTTGGTGATTGAACTATGCAGTGTTTCCCAACATAAGGTCAGTGGCAATGAGGGACATGGGAACAGAAATGACACCTGCTACAAGTCAAGAGCCTTCAAGGACTGCAACCCCTGTAGGGGCAACCACCCCTCTCCGTAGCCCAACTTCCTCAATTCCATCAACTCCTGGAAGAGGAGCGCCAGCATCCACGCCAATGGACTTCACCACCGATGATGATGTAGAACATCCAAAAGAAGGTTACAAGAAAGAGCTATCTGAGCAAGAATTGAAGATTAAGACAAGAAAAGAGATTGTAGCCCTCGGTGTTCAACTGGGTAAGATGAACATTGCTGCTTGGGCAAGTAAAAATGAGACCGAAAAGAATGTTACTTCCGTTGAACACATTGATACAGAAGAACGGATTAGAGTTGAGTATGAAAACCGAGCAGCAGCCTGGGAAGAAGCCGAAAAATCTAAACACACAGCCAGGTTAGTCCTTCTACTCCCCCCACCTTGCACCAAAAAGGGAAAAGAAAAATTTTATGACACATTTCTTTATGTTCTGTGAATGATGGTCCTGGGTGGGGCTGATCCTAGTCACAGTCTTGCTTTTTCTTCCAGTTTTTTTTTTTT
>NW_024868245.1:53175-54705 GCF_013358625.1 Macadamia integrifolia
TTTTTTTTTTTTTTTTGCTTAGATTTTTGATAAATGAATTCTGAAATGTTCAGATACAAACGTGAAGAGATCAAAATTCAAGCATGGGAGAGTGAACAGAAAGCAAAATTAGAAGCTGAGATTAGGAGAATAGAGGTATTTCATATTGTTAATTTTGCTTTTCCTTTGACTATGAAGTACTTCATAACATCATCCTGAGGTTTCCAAGTGGACTCAATATATTAAAATTCTTGTCAAGTTATAGCAGTAAGAATTTGATTTTTTACTCTTTTTTCCAAAATTAAAATCATAATTTTGTACGAATTCATGATCAACTACTTGAACAAATATTGCCACAAACTGTAAATGGTTTGACCTGAAACTCCGAAGGACCCAGCTACACAATTAAATTTCATCTTTGCGGGAAACCTAGAAAACAAAATCTGTACACACCCACACCCAATTTTTCAAGGGAAATATACTTCCAAGTTAGCTAGAAATGATATTGTCATTGCTTATTTGCATTACATTGTTTGGAGGCTTCACTCGTGACTGCTCACTTATTGGGTAGGAGTTATTTGATCTTCTGTTATTTTCAATTGTAGAATGATCGTTGTCCCACTGTTCTACTTAGGAGGAACATGAATATGTGCTTTTTCAGATTCTCATTAGCATAATGTGAATTTGTACTATCTCAGGCAAAAGTTGAACACATGAGAGCCCATGCTCAAGAGATGATGATGACAAAGATTGCAATCGCAAGGCAGCGATCGGAAGAAAAAAGGGCTGCCGCAGAAGCCAAAAGGAACAGGCAAGCAGAAAAAACTACTGCTCAAGCAGAGTATATCCGCCAAACAGGCCGAATTCCACCATCCCATTTCATCTGTTGTAGTTGGGCATCTTAAAATTCTTAAAATGCCTGAGGAATTCACCTTGAGTTCAAGCTAAGTCCTTGGTGTCTTTTTCCTATTGCCTTGTTTGTTAACCCTTTCTGAGCTTGGTGAGGGTTCTTTCTGTGTATTCTGTATACATGATATGTGAATTAGTGCAATTGTTGCAGTCTTGGTTAGAAGTGATTGTTTAAGCAATGATATGATATAGAAAAAACTATACACAAAAAAATGAAAGAAGTTCTAGACTACATCTTTGGTGAAGAGAATGAAAATGTGTACTGAGAACCCTCATAGCCATATTTCCAATCTGACATGAAGAAAGCATGGTTCCTCAAAGGACAACCAGTATTAAACCTCATATTGCCCCTTAGGTTGACTTGTATATAGTAGTATAAGCAGGATCTTAGATTTTTAAGGCTTGGCATTCAATAAATCTTCAAAGTTTTAGACTGACATAAGATCCTTGATCAACAGACTAAAGAAGGCATCAAAGTTGATTTTACAATTGGGCTCACTGGGAGGTGAAGAAACCTTATAAACTTTTACTTCTTCAATCATTCCAGACAGCTTATAGTTGCTGTGTTGCCCATGGACTAATACAAAATATAAACTTGTTTAATTCGTGTTAAATGGCTCTTCTCGACTCTCGAAGCCATGA
>NW_024868245.1:54725-57512 GCF_013358625.1 Macadamia integrifolia
GATTCTAACACCATAGTGTAGGCTCTGATACCAATTGTTAGAGATTCTAAATCCTAGAATCATTTGAATTACCTATAGTGTATAGAATACAAGAATGAATAATGGAAAGAAATCAATCACATACCCGTTGAGCGTGAATAAAGTCCCTAAATCAAGGTTGACGCTTGTACCACGAATTATGATGAAGAACCACGCAATATGGGTCCTTCTACTGAGATCTTCTGCAACCTTTTTACTATGGGATCTTCTCTCTGTCTCTACACTAGCTTTGTGAGAAAGCAGTGCTCTCAAAATATTATTATGAAAGTAATAACTGCAGGGACCGTCAGTATTCTATATATAATAGAATTCCTAAACCCTAATCCATTCCCACAATAGAATAGGGCTAGAAGTTTCCTAATTAGAGTGGTCCTTATTCTCTTGGGCCTAATGGGTCAATCAATATCAGTTAAGCCCACATAAGAGTCCTAACAAGTATAAGCAGGATCTTAGATTTTTAAGGCTTGGCATTCAATAAATCTTCAAAGTTTTAGACTGACATAAGATCCTTGATCAACAGACTAAAGAAGGCATCAAAGTTGATTTTACAATTGGGCTCACTGGGAGGTGAAGAAACCTTATAAACTTTTACTTCTTCAATCATTCCAGACAGCTTAGAGTTGCTGTGTTGCCCATGGACTAATACAAAATATAAACTTGTTTAATTCGTGTTAAATGGCTCTTCTCGACTCTCGAAGCCATGAACAGATGCCTACTATAACTGCCATCAGACACATCAAGCTGTGGTATTGCACTGAGTTGCTGTCATTGAGTTGGGCTGCACCTTCACTTTTGGGGCCCAAGTTGCTCTAACCCTTTCTAATCCCTTACTAAAATAGCTAACATCTTCAATACCAAAATGTTTTCCATTCCACCCTTCCCTTTACAGTGATCAGGACCATCACCCTGGAACGTAAGAGTCCCTCTCAATACAACCATATCCCCTAATGCTTTTACTAACAACACTGACTTCTAAGTATATGGTAAGAGACCTTTTCAAGTTTACCTGTCCATATAACTTAAAAGTTCTATCTAATCTGCCATGTGGTTTATATTGGAGCAACACTAGAGAAACCTTTTCTATGGAAAGGAAAATAGTTCGTCTGGGTAAATATTGCCTGACAAAGAAAAGACATATAAGACTCAATCAATAAAGAAGGCTAAAGGTAGGTTTGAATTGTGGTGCTTCTAATCTTCATACTGGAAGCAAACCCACTTACCCGCACCAGCTCAAGAGATAATATGAAGCAAGTTGTTGATCTTAACCGTCTTTTAAATGTTTTCACCTTCCTATACGCTTCCATTCACTGCGGGGGCTGAGATGTGCCCGAGGGAGTATTGAGAGAGTATACTAAAAGCATGTAAGGTTAAGCTGCACTGTTGCAATATGTTGATCATATATTCAAAACTTGAAAACAATCTCTCCTATGAAGCAGGGTAAGGCTGTTTACACTTGCCCCACCCAACCCTACCATAACGTGAGCCTCATGCACTGGTTTTTTTTTTTTTTTTTAACCGTATTAAAAATTGTGAATCTTAGAATGGTGGGTGAACCGTCTTTTACGGGTGAAGGAAAGCTTTCTCCTTTTTCATTTATACAAGTGAAACTCAATTCATGAGGAAGATCCAAACTATCAGGAGATCCAAAATCATTTTATCTTTATAAAATTCTGTTATCTTCTTTACTCCTTTCTCTTAACTGTGATTCACCCTATTCCTTTTCAAATCAGGAGATAGTATCTGGTAAGCAGTAAGGTTGGGACTCACCCTAAAACAAAAATCAATCCTATACAAAGTCATGTCCTGCAGCTCTAGCTAAACCCCATACCCACTGATCAGATTCTCTCATTTACTCATTCACTTCTGAACTGCTTGACATCTTCTCCTTCAGTTCTTCACTTCTTTTGAGCTTTTCTTCCTCTTCTTTTGCTTACAAATCCCCTTAATGAGCCGCATGGTTCCACCAAGTAGAGAGCTAATTTGTCCACTCTTACCGTTGAGCAAAATAAAGCACTTGGACAGTCCATATCTCAAGTTTTAAGGCCCATCTCAATTAGGGTTCTGACTTCTAAGTATTGGTATTGAATCATCGGATCGTATTGATATCAATACTGGTCGATCCTGTATTGGGTATCAGTATTAGATTAAGGGCAAAATCATAAAAACCCTTTATTTTTTTCGGGTGATTTCATTGACAAAAGAAAGAGAAAAAATAATACACGAAAAGCCCACTCTTAAGAGAAAGACCATATTGATTAACCATTTTTAAAATTTTGCGTCAAACTCAATTATGCAACCTCTATCATACATTTATACTAAACCTTTTCAATTTATAGCAAAAGGGGTGGTGTTTTTGGAGCTAAAACTTACAATATTAACTCAGGGTACTATGAACAACTTATATATGAAATTTGAGCACCAACTAGGCTCCCTCATGGTCATGGCATATAAAAAGTTTTCAAGTGAACGTATTAGGAGATGACATCTAGATAGGAGTGGAACGTTTATTTATTTTTTATTGTAAATTTACACTTAGTAGTTGTATTTTCTTTGCAAATCATATAAAAACTAGACAATTAAGGAGATAAAAGTAATAACCAAAAGAAATTAAACCAAAATAGGAGACCACATCAAGAGAGTGCACATAGACATGGTTTTAGATATCAGTATTGGATCTGCCGAATAGGTCTATTCAAAACAATATCGGCCATGACCAATACATATCATGCAGACTTCTTTTTTTTTTTT